>NC_091473.1:225671266-225972874 GCF_036971445.1 Narcine bancroftii | reverse complement strand
TGTGATCTTTGAATGAGATACAATATTGACACGGGTGACATGGTCTACCTGAAATCAATATCCCTCATTCCCACTAGCATGTTTTAATAAATGTGTTTTGCATGCTCTATGGTTCTGTGTGTATTTTTCTGTTTTTGACAACGCGGGCTGTCACACCCACCACCCACCTCCCTCAAGGTTTCCCATGAGAGGAAACACCATTGCCATAATCACCCTGTCACGACCCCTCCAAAATCTTGTTGATTTAAATCATCTGAACTTCAGAGGATTCAAACAAGCTGCCCACTTCAGTCTTGAATTCCTCCCTTGAACTGCTTCCAATGCATTTATGTCATTTCTTAAATAAGGAGACCATTTAAGAAATATCAAGACAAGCAGTTGAATCTCCCAGGCATAGATCTGGTGCATCTGATGCGGTTAAGTGGAATTAGTTTTGATGGGTGTGAACCTGGTGGGCTCTTTCTGCATTGGACAATTCTCTGACTATATAATGTGAACCAGAATGAGGATCTCGCGTTTCAGGCTATTAGAAAATTCCAGATGTGGTCTCATTAGTACCCCATACAACTGAAGCATAAATCCCCCATCATGTCCGATTTCATTTCCCCTCACAAGATTGCACAACATAGTATTCACTTTCCAAAATCCAGATGGAAAACAGATGTCAAACCTCTGAATTGGTAGAGTTTAGAAAAGTAGATAACTGAAAATTTAATTACAATGAAGGTTGAAGAATACAAGTAAACTCAAGGAATTTAAGAGGAAATATGAACTTCTATGAATTACATTTTAAGAAATAGTAGAAAGAATGGTAGGCCAACATGGTTACCACAACACTATTCCAGCCCAGTGAACTGGGTCTGAATCTAGCACTGTCTGTAAGGAGTTGGTATGTTCTCCCAGAATTTGCATGGGTTTCCTCCAGGTCCAGTTTCCTCCAACCCTTCAAAGCCTAGTGAGGGTTATAGCTTAAATGAGGTTTTTGGGTGGTATGGACTGTAAGTACCTGTTACCATGCTGTATGTCTAAAATTTAAATACTGTAATTCAGAACAAGGAAATGGTTGAAAAAATGTTTTGCATCTATCTTCAAGGATCCATTGAGAGTGAAAACCTAAACTAACGAATATCGCTTGTGAAAATACTGGAGGAATCTATGGACTTGATGGTGCACATCTTACGCTTCCAAAAGCAACAGCTGAAGAAATAGTGGTCACATGATGGACAAAGAAAATCTTCCTAATTCTTTTTTTAAGAAGAACCCCATAGGAATGAAATGGAGCAAATATAATCACAATAAAATAAATAAGGAATAAAGACAGAAAATGCTGGAAAAAACTGCATTTATGGGGAGAAAAAAAATCAATGAACATTTCACAGAAGATTTACAAGGATGTTGCTGGGACTTGAGAAAGTGAATTACAGGGAAAGGTTAAACTGGTGAGGACTATTCTTTGGAGCGTCTGTGAGTGAGGGAAAATTTGATACCGGTATATAAAATTGAGGTATATAGAGTAAATGCAAGTCGGAATTTTTTCCACTGAGGTTGGGTGAGACAAGAATGAGAGGACATGGATTAGGGGTGGAAGGTGAAATGTTGAAAGGGCACATTAGGGGGAGCTTCTTCATGCAGATAGTGGCGAGAAAGTGGAGTAAGCTAACAGATGAAGTAGTGAATGGAGGCTCAATTTTAACATTTAATAAAAATTTGGATAGGCATATGGATGGGAGGGGTATGAAGGGCCTGTTTCTGTAATGTTTGATGATTTAGGACTGGAAACTTCTATTACAGTTCATGACTGCAATCAACTGTAAAAAACAATATTCTGGAATCCATTATCAAGAATATGCCAACAAGGCACCTAGAAAATTATACAAAGTTAATGTGGTTTTCAAAAATGAAATTAACATTAATTAAATAAGAAAATTTGGGATCTGATGCAATATACAAAGCTGCAGGAGAAACTCAAGCAGCATCTATAGGAAGTAAAATACAGTCGATGTTTCAAGCTTGAGCCTTTCTTCAGAAATGGGAATCCGAGGAAGTGGTCAGGCCTGAAATACTGGTATCCTTTTATTTCCTATGGATGCTGCATACCCTGCTCAGTTTCTATGGCGCTTTCGTGTATATAATAAATCTAACAGAATTATCAGAGGACTTAGCCAATGGGCTAGATGAAAGGCATGTAGAATCTGCATATTTAAAAGGCATTCATTAAGGTAACACAGAGGTCACACAAACAAATGGTTCAAGGGGATGGGGGGTTTATTAAATCAGCCTGGATTTGAAGATCAACTCAGGATCAGAACATAACATAGAAATAAATGGATTATTTTATGATAATAAGCCAAATGATGAGGCACCACGAATGTAATGGGTTTGCACAGGGCGTAAAAGAAGAGACGACCCACTGAACCATTTTCCAGCATTTATTTTCTCCCTTTAGAAGACTAAATAATATGGCCATCATTGTCTTCTGGGTTTTGTTCCTTTATGTTAACCTCTTTGCTCCCTTAGCAAGGGAACAGCAGTGTATCTATCCCATTCATCCTTTTCCTCAACTACACATGTATATTTCATTTTAACATTTCAGTATGTCCTCAACTCAGTGTGCATTGTGTTAGCTGAGAGCTTTTAAGATTTCCCCAGGAAAACATTTTGCATTTTAAAATATTTTCAAACTATTTAAAAACTATATTTACAAGGTGAAAACAGTGACACCTGGTGGGCAAGTTAAAAAATGGCATAGAAAAATTAACTTGCTGGAATCATGCATGTAACAAGAAAATTCTGTACCTTTAGGTGACAAAATAATACAACCTTCAATTCTTCTGGGTTTTCATCCTATTTTTTAACCCCTTTGCTCCTCAGCATGCAAAATAACAGAATTTACACGGTGAAATCTCAGCAAAGCTATGTTGATCACATGACCAGCACATGGTAGCGAAGTCAAAATACCAGTAAGATAAAAACATACATAAAACTTACATGAATGGTTCATACAAAAAAGAACCAACTGCAGAGCATTATAATATTAGTAATGGACAATATACATTAAGATTAATGTCATAACCAATTCATTTTCCAAGAAAAACATATAATATAGTAGCAATCTTCTCTCCCACTTACCCTTAGCAAGTTAACAGCAGCGTGAGAAACAGGAAGAGAAGAGCTTAGGAGGTGCACAAGAGATGTACACCACCAAACTGATTCCCACCAGAAACATTATTAAAATGACAATAATACAAGTAAATCATTAAGATAAAATTCATAAATATAGAATTAATAATATAAATTATTAAAACCCATTTTAACTCAAAGACCAGCACTGGGCCCTTGGCTGTATAAAACTTGTGTTCATAATTTAGATGAAAGAGTCCTTTCTGAGGTGTTCTTATAACAAGTGGCACCACTTCACCAAGTGCCCATCATGCCTTCATCAGTCCTGCATTCCCTGGAAATCCAACTCTCAACCCATCCCCCAACCCATCACTTGAATGTTTTGTATCTCCCTTCTTCTCCTGCCCCACCACCACACCTCCACCCACCCTAACTCCTGCCCTGCTGGGTTTCAAAGACACCCCCCTCCTCTTACCCCAGCAATTATATTAAGCTCCCACTTCCATTGAGATTTGTTTCACTCTCCATTCAACTCTGATTCTCCCTGATTAATGGGGTTACCAATCCCCAAGTCCCCCCACAGAATTCTTGACTTCTTATTCAAATTCATTGGCTTTCTCTCCTCCACCACCAGCAGTCCCTTCCCTGGCTGCTACCCACCCCACCCCCCACTCTCACCCAGATATTTTGTTCCCCCTAACACTCTGTTGGGATTCTAACTACCCTTCTCCCATCCTCAAGGTTCCTCTCCCCTTGCGTGACTACCTCTCCCACCTCCCTTGCCAACCCCACCCACTAGTATGTCTCCCTATTCCATTGTTTGACACCACACTTCCCCCCTTGGGAATCTCTCCCCTGCCTCCCTGAGGTTATTCTATGAATTCTCCACCCACACTCTTACTCTACCCTTCTGCCCCCTGGGTTGCTCTCTGGCCCCACTGATTACCCTCCCTCTTCCCCATTTCTTCTCCCCTGGAGTTCTCATGCATGAACTGCATAAATAAGAACTATTTCCCTCATGACACCAGCAGCCACACGAGTAAGGCCAATCGACTATTCCAGAACATTGTAGAAAACGTCTACAGTAAAAACACACTAAAATTCTGGAGGAACTTAGCCAGTCTCGCCATGCTCATAGAAGGTAAAGACATATTTCTAATATTTCTGACATTTTCCAGGCCTGAGCCCTTGCTCAAGGAATAAGCAAAGAACAGGAAGGCATGGTTGGCATAGCGGTTAGTGCAATGCTTTTACTGCACCAGCGATCAGGAATTGAGTTCGAATCCAAGTGTCTCCCTGTGTCTTAGTGGGTTTTCCCCAGGGGTTCCCACTGTTCAAAACTCTTTGGGGGTTCCAGGTCTATTGGGTGTAACTGGGGCAGCACAGCATCGTGGACTGAAATGGCCTGTTACTGTGCTGAATGTTGAAAATGAAAATGTATTAAAAATTCGAATAAAGAGACTGAAGACTGGCCAGGGGAGGAGTGAGGAGTTCAGACTGACAAAAAGATGTTAATTGGATATGATAAGAGGAGAGGTGAGAATTGACTTTGCCTCTGTGAAAGGAGATGGAGGGAAAAGAGAGAGAGAGAAAGAGAAATATCTGGGAAAGGCAACAGAGGGAAGAAGGAGGAGGGAGGGGGTTTAATGGAAACCAGAGAAGTCGATGTCACTGCCTTCCAGTTGGCGGGTGCCCATACAGAAAATGTGTTGTTCCTCCAGTTTGCGGGTGGTATCAGTCTGGCAGTGCAGGAGAACATGGACAGTTGCATCAGCAAGGGACACAGATGGGGAATTGAAATGAGTGGCCACTGGGAGATCCGCTCTATTGCGGAGGACAGAGCGCAAGTGCTCAACAAAACGATCTCCCCAGTCTGTACCCAGTCTTTCTGATGCAGGGGAGGCTGCAACAGGAGCACTGGATGCAGTAAATGACCCCTGCAGATTAACAAGTGGTGTTGCTTCACTTTTAAGGACTGTTGGGGCCCCGAATGGTGGTGAGGGAGGACGTGTGGGTGCAAGTGGAGCATCTCCTGCGGGACACAGGGGTAGGTGCCAAGGGGATAATTAGTGGGAAGGGAGGAGAGGACAAGGGAGCGATGAAGGGAGTGGTCCCTGTGGAGGGAACAGAAGGAAATATGTGTCTATCGTGGGATCCCGTAGTAGGTGGCGAAAAATGGTGGAGGAGGATATATTGGACATGTAGGCTGGCGGGGTGGTAGGTGAAGACAAGGGGAATCCTCAAAAAGGGAAACATCTACTACACTCAACTTGAATAATTGGGGTGTGTTGCCCCTTTCTTAGCTCGGGACAGAGTTGATGCTGGGCAGCAACACAGGTCCCCCGAATCATTGGAGCTGAAAGGTTTGTGAGAAAATGTGCAGCAAAAGTTAAAGTTCTCCATTGGTTCTGGGGTACTTTGGGCTGTGTTGGAGTCCTGAAAAGTCTCTCTACAAAACAAGTTATTCTTTTTCTAAAACTGATATATCTGAGATCAAAGTACCCATCAGAAACCTCAAGAATTGATCAATGGGTATAAAGTTAAACACAAAAGTCTGCAGACGCTGTGATTGTAGCTTACGCCAAAATGCTGGAGAAACTCAGCAAGTGACACAGAGTTCTTTTTTTTTAAAATTTTTTATTTTTCACACCATAAATCACAATAGTCATGATATACACTTTTTCTTTTTCACACATTTACAGTGACTTTTTCTCCCCCCCCCCCCTCCCTCCTCCCAAGCCACCCCCCCCACCCCCCCCCCCCTCTCATCCATTTTAGGTATACAATTTAAGTTGCATTAATTCAGTCAGACAATGTTGTCATTCAACAAAGATACACCAGAAATTCTGCAGAGTCCATTCTTTTCTTTCCTTCTCCTTCCATCAACTTAGGTAATGTTTGTCCCCGGTAGGTTTTCGCTAATGTATTTAATGTAAGGCTCCCATACTTGTTCGAATATTTCAATATTATTTCTTAAACTATATGTTATTTTTTCTAATGGAATACATTTATTCATTTCTATATACCATTGTTGTATTTTCAAATTATCTTCCAATTTCCAGGTTGACATAATACATTTGCAGCAAAGATAAAGATACATAACCAACATTTCAGGCCTGAGCCCTTTAACAAGGCGTGAGCGAAAAACAGAGAGGTGCCTGAACATAAGTTATAAGCTTTCAAAATTCAGCGCATTTCTCTTAATAGTTGATGATTTCTGTTAAGATTTGTCATGCAGAACATCATGTGGACACATTCTTCCAATTTTGTTACTGATTCTATCCAGTAAACAATGCAAAATAGAATGCAGTTTCCGGAAAAAATTTCCAAATTTAAACTGATATGTCAAGGGATCTCAAAAGGTCTGATTGACAAAACTGCGTTGAACTGTCATTATACTGTACCTTCCTCAATCCTTCAGGGCGGCATGGTTAACTGGTATTACTGCACTAGCCTCCCAGGTCCGAATCTGCCACTGTTTTCAAGAAGTTAGTACGTTAGTACGTTCTGGCCATAACCACGTGGGTTTCCTCCGGGTGCTCCAGATTCCTCCAAAAAGAAGTGCAGACTAATTGGTGTTATTTCAGCTGCACGGGCTCATGCACTGAAAGGGTCTGTTACCGTGCTGTATCTCCAAATTAAAATCAAATATTTAAAAAAATTAACTCACCCCAACAGTCACTCAAGGGTGTTAAATTCATGCTTCTGCTAATATTAACAAATATTTACTTCATTAACATGAAGCAAACGTACATAATTGTTTTAACCACTGCCAGGTGAGGAACTAAGGAAATTCGCACCTTTGGTTCATTTACAGAAAATATTCACTTATACTTTTCAAGTTCAATGGAATAAATGTGGGGTCAGAGTATTGTACATAAAGCCTCCCTGCATAAAATGGTCAGTTTCACCGGCGGGAGGAGTTTCTAAGCATGTGTTGGTGTTAATTGGATGATCAGTTAGCCTGCAGTGCTGCAATCCAGTGGGTTGTAATCTGAATAAAGCAGAAGAAATAAGGTGATATAGTTGCAGTAAAGCAAGGAAACAGCTGTTGCCCCTAAAGAGTATGTTAACCTGACCCAAGTCCCCTGGAGACAAATCTTGGAAGAAAATAAGGGGCCCACAGGAAGCTGGTGGAAATTTGAATCTCATACACTCATGCTCCATTTCTAAGGGAATGGAATTTTTTGCAGCTATCATTTTACAGGCAAGTGACTTCATTTTGAATGGATTATAAAAACTGGCTTTCAATGTTAACGATGATGTTCTGTTAGCGGTGGACAGCTTGTGAGCTCTCCAAAGCCGGGTGCAGCTACTGCGAATGAATGCCAAGAGTAGTTTGCAGCACAGGGGAAATAAAACTCAAGGGGCTTCAACTATGTGAATTGATAGGAAGCTGCAGCATTAATTTTGTGCGCAGTGTTATTGATGCTCACATTCAGTGCCGCTCCAAGTCTAACTGCCGAGAGACACAAGGACAGCGTGGACTCGTCAAGAATTCAAAACAATGTGGTCCTTGCACAGAGATCCGATTTCACTCAGTGTATTTTCATCCCTGGAGTGAATCAACTGTTCATCAGAGCATAAGAGAGCCCAATCTGGCACACGTACATTGGACCACTTGTACGTTACGAAAGCTTTACTATCAAGTGGGTGCCTGGGAGATTATGCAATTGGCACTTCACCAAGGAACAGTGAACTGTTTCAGCCAGTGGCTGTTCAAATAGCAGCTTACAAAGTCCATGCCAGAAAAAAAAACTTCTGAATTGTTTCACCTGAAGTAGGTCATGAACAGATGGAAATGCAATGCCACTTGGGTTGCAGACTGCACAATGAGCAATAAGGTGGAGGCCATCTATCACAATGGACACCTCCCATCTTGTGCCACATTTTCAGCACAGCGGTTGTCACCACTGCCCCAGACAGGTGACAAAGACATCAGATGGGTTCTAGCTCAAAGATCATAGGAGATGACACTTTAAAGGCTTTCCTAGAATTAATGATACATGGTAAAATTAATCATACCTATGAGAATGAGATTCCTTAATACGGCATGTTGCCGCTGGAGCAGACCCGGGACTCCAGGAGAGCGGAGACTGGGGATACAGTGCTGCTCTGAAAGGTTCAACCAGCTAGTTGTAAATGGCTCGTTAAAGGAGTCGACAGTATTTGACAGTAAAATTCTGCAACCACGCAGTCTGTGCTCAAGATGGTTGCACCTGTGCTTGGCAGCGACCACGAGGGATTGCAGACTGGGGAGCAGTGGAAGGGCTTAAGCTACCAGAAACTTCTCCCCCCCCCCCCCCTCAACTGAGAGGAATCAGCAGGGAGACGACGCTAAAGGCGGAATGGGTGACTGCGGCAGTGGACCAGCGAGGGGCTTGGCAGCTGAAGGACCCAGACTGGCTGCGGGCAACTTGGGGTCAGGGGACACGCACAGGCTGCTGGAGACTGGCTCATGGGTACCAGATATCTGAGCTGGGATTCAAGAAAATGCTGAGGGCAAGAGAGCTCCCCAAAAGCGCTCTGGCGCTGAAGGCTTCATGATCGTATTGGAGGTTTGGATCTGGAGCTCAGATTGCTGATTAATCAAACAGGAGTCAATCCTGCGGGAGCACAGGAGGCAAATCCACGGACACTCGGTGACTCTGATGGGACTCTCTTTTGCTTCTCTTTCTCTCTTACTATAAGGGTCCTGGGAGACACTAATGGCAACTCTTTGCTTTATAGCAGGCAGAAGGCAATTTCGTGTAATATTACATATTCTGCACTATTACACGACAGTAAAGGAATCTTGAATCCTGAATGTACGGCAGACTGGAACCAGCACATCTTTGGTTAAAAGTGTCATTGTGAATGGATAGGGAGTCATTAAGGCAAATGCATCTCTAAAGGACAAGGGAAACAATATATAAAGAAAAGTTTATTAGGAAAATATAACCAAAGGCAACAAGTAGAAAGCTTTAAAAGGGCAATAATCAATCTCAAAGACAGTATTCCTATTTCTATAAGATAGTTAAAAGGAATTAGAAGAACTTAATGGATTTTATTGGGTTGTGTTGTTGGACTATAAATCCCCACTTTACAGTGGCTTACTGGCCTTGCATGGGAGATAGTAATCAAAAGGAAAAACAAAGGTAACGTGAAAATTCTGTGTGGTTGAAAAGAGAGCTGCGGCTCTATTCGTAGCATGGAAAAAATGTGAGTGATTTTAAATCGGACAAGGAACCTTGCTGGGTTTATTTAAATTAATCTAATAAAGAGAGGCAAAGCACCACCAACTCGTGAAATGCATGGTTGTGCCATGTAGAGATGGCAGGATGTTTCCCAGGTCCTAGCAACCACAGTGCAGAATGTTCTCTGTGCTGGGAGAGCTGATGCTTCCAGCTTTGGAGTTTGTGCAAACATCCAAAGTCACCATGGGCCACCCAGATGCTGAGAGTTTCACGGATGGCACAGCTCAGGAAATCGTTGCGTCAGGAACTGAGAAGAGTGCAGGCAGACTGGGAATGGATGCATGCCAGAGAGACACGAACAGACAGGACAACTCAGGGGATGCCTGGGGGCATGCTGCTCTCCAACTAGTATGCGTTCTGTCCAATGGAATGTGGCATAGCCAAAATCGTGACTGGTTCCCCTGTCCGGGGGTGGGGGTGAAAGGTTGAGAAAACAATAGAACAGTACAACAGGAGAACAGAACCTTCAGCCCATAAAATCTGTGCCAAACCCAACGCCCAAATAAAACCAAAACTCTGCTCCTTGCAATGTAAGGATCTATCTATTTTCTGCATACTCGATCCAGAAGCGCCTTAAAAGCTACACTCTGTCTATTTCCACCATGACCCTGACAGGCCATTCCAGACACCCATCACTCTGAGAAAAATAACTTCCCCTCCCCCCCACCCCCCATTTTAATCATGTGTCCTCTCGTATGTGACATAGAACAATGCAGCACAGTACAGGTCCTTCGACCCACAATATTGTGCTGACCTATATATACCTTTTAAAAAATTTAAGCCCTCCCTACCTCATAATCTTTCATTTTCATTTCATCTGAGTGCCGGTCTAAAAGTCTCTTAAATCCCCTTATGGTTTCAGCCTCCGCCACACCCCCAAGCAATGCATTTCAGACATTCACAACTCTGTGTAAAAAAAAACATGCCTCCCCTAAAGCTTTTCACTTTGTACAGAGATCCTCTGGTGTTTGCTGCTCCCTGCCTGGGAAAAAAAATATGCTGTCCGTCTACCTTATCTATGCCTTTCATAATCTTGTATACCTCCATTAAGTCACCTCTCACCTTCTACACTCCAGAAAGAAAAGCCTATATTTTCCATTCCAGGCAATATCCTGGTAAATCTCCTCTTACACTCTCTCCATAGCTTCCGCGACCTTCCTATAATGAGCTGACCAGAACTGAACACAATAATCTAAGCGTGGTCTCACCAGAGATTGGTTGACGTGCAACATTACCTCCATGACTCCTGAACTCAATCCCCTGACTAAAGAAGCCCAACATCCACCCTATAGGCCTTCTAAACTATCTTATCAACCTGTGTGGCAACTTTGAATCATTTTATACCCTGGGAGAAAGATTCTGGCCATCTAACCTATCTGCACCTCCCATAATTTTATAAACATCCATCTGGTTGCCCCTCAGTCTCCACTGCTCCAGAGAAATCAAACCAATTTTGTTCAACCATAGCTTATTCCTTCTATTCTAGGCAGTATCCGAGTAAACCTCTTCTGTATCCATTCCAAAGTGTTAATAGACAATAGACAATAGGTGCTGGAGTCGGCCAATTGGCCCGTCGAGCCAGCACCGCCATTTTTCAGATCATGGCTGGTCATTCACTATCAGTATCCATTCCCAGCCTTATCCCCATAACCCTTAACTCCCCTGCCCACAAGAGCCTTATCTAACTCCCTTTTGAACATATCCAGTGAATCTGCCCCTACCACCCTCTGTGGCAAAGCTTTCCACAGATCCACACTTCTCTAGGTAAAAAATTTCTCCTCATCTCTGTCCTAAAGGGCCTTCTCTGTATTCTTAAACTATGTCCTCTAATCCTAGTCTCTCCCAACATTAGGAACATGTAATCTGAATTCACCCTGTCTAGCCCCTTAATAATCTTATATAACTCAATCCTGTCTTCCCTCATCCTTCTAAATTCCATCACATATAAACCCAGTCTTTCTAACCTTTCAACATATGTCAATCCTGCCATCCCGGGAACCAACCTTGTAAATCTGCACTGCACTCCCTCTATAGCGAGTATGTCCTTCCTCAAATTTGGGGACCAGAACTGGAAGCAATATTCCTGTAATGTGGTGCCCAGAATTGCACTCATTATTCCAAGTGCAGCCAAACCAATGTTTTATGCTTCATGTAGCCATAAGAAACTCTACAGTTAGAGGAACAACAAGTAATTCTGAGTTTACACAATGTATCTCATGATGGTAAATTGCCATCTTGGTGCTAGAGTCAAGGAAATTACTGAGGAGCTGCAGACGATTCTGGAAAAGCAATTGTGAATTGCCAGAGGTTAGTGTTCATACTAATACCAATGAGAGGGAGACTTAACCCCAATGAGAGGGTTAAGTCCAGCAGCCAGAATTTAAGGAGTTAAAAAATAAAATATAAAAGAGCCTCAAAGATGGTAACCTTCAAATTATTCCTTGGCCCATGCAGTGATGAGAATGGAAATAAATCCACTGAGCTCAAATTGTTCCACTTCATTTTGAGACAAATTTGAAGCTCGGGGGCAGGTTTCAGATTCCTAGCTCTGTGGGACTAGTTGTTCGGGAATGTACAGGCCAAATACATTGCACCTCAACCGAATTGAGACAGTCTGAGTTCCTGCAGCATTTCTGTGTTTTGACTGCAATCACAGCGTCTTCAGACTTTCATGTTTAACCCCGCTGTGCCCCAATTTATCACAGGAAAATGTGTTCATATTGCTGGCCTCACGTTAGAGATATTCCTTTTGTCCTATCCTTCTCTCCCACATCCTTTCTGCAATTGAAAACCTACTTGTCTTCTCTTGAAAAGGAATACTGTACTACAGTAGAAGGACAAAAATCGGGACCCCAGTAATCCAGACCACCTGAGAATCCAGACTTTTTGAAAACTCTCAAACTTTTCAAATTTAGCAGGCTTTTGTGCTTGCATGCACAAGCCCCACAGATGCACAGCGGCAACAAGCGACCTTGCTCGTTGACTTCATTTTTCTTTAAAACTGCCTGTTTTGATTAACGAAGCATTTATGGCCAGTGAATAAACTATCAAAAATTACCTGTTCCTCTCTTCTTTATTCCTCCTTAAATCTGAGTTTTTAAAAAGAACTGCCCGAGAATCTGGAATATCCGAAAATGCGGACCTTCCCAATCCAGGAGCCGTCCGGGTTTTCAGACTTCTACTGTAAAAGCTAGAAAACTGAAATAAAAGCAGGAAGTGCTAGAAATTGCTGGTCAGGCTGCATTCGTGGAAGTTAATGTTTCAGAATGAGAATATTCTTCAAAAGGGAGAGAGTGGAAAAGCTAGAATGGAGACACACGGGAGGCTACAAAATAAAGGGTTTTGAGCCCAAAGCGTCGTGCATTCTTTCTTCTCCCAGTGCCCCTGCTCGGCCCACTGAGCTCCTCCAGCAGTGTGTTCAGTTGCAATTTATAAGTATTTCTGCTGCGTCACTGGGTCTAAATCCTGATACTTCCCATCAAATGGCATTGTGCCCTCACCAGCGGCACATTACCACCCACTCCATAGAAATGGGGATGGGTGATAAATGTTGGCTTCAGCAGATACACCCCAAATCAAATTCATGTCACCTTGAACAAGTATTGTTGTCTCTATAAAGTTGCTGGCAGTTTAATTCTGAAGTATCACAGGTCCCTAGTTTAAACGTCTTGCCTGTCAAGAACAAGTTAGCTTGTCACATGCACTACCATCTGTAATGAGATGACTCTGAATGGATGACACTTTTAGAAAGCACTGTGTGGGAGCTAATACACGGAGCTACACTTTATTGAAAAGGCTAACAGCTGTTAAGAGACACAATTATCATCCCAGCTTTAGCAATTGGAAAGATCTCCAAGAAGCATGCGTGCTCATTTATCTGTCATTGGAATAACAGTAACTGAAATTAGAGTCACGCATAGAGATAACAAAGTGGGAAGAAAATGTAATGCCACCAATAACAAAATGTTCCATTACATGATGTAGTCTTGGTTTTCGACAAGAATATTTCCTGTTTTCTTTTTGGTAACACCCCCCCCCCCCCAATCAGGTTTAATTTTATTGACCAGATTCCACAGCTATTCTTTGCCCACATTTCACATTAAGAAGGCTCAACGTTGATTCTCATTAACATTGTTCCTGAAAAGAACGTGAACAATCTTGGGTGTGGGTATCTGGGACCAAGACTTACCTATAATGGGCGAACATAGGATTTGCACTTGCTGAGTATCTACATTTTCAAAATGGACACTTTGCTCGGAAACCATCAAGAATTTCACACCCTTCCTTCCGACCAACACCAAGGAGGAGAAATTTGTCAAGGTGACCTCTCTCCGAGTCTTGGAACCATAGTACCTGAACCGTGTTGGTTACACCAGATCAAGTATTGACCTCAGTGTAGTGAATTAATGGAGGAAAATGTCAAGTCTAGCATCAAAAACTGGTTGGCACAATGTTAGGGAGCGAGGTTCACTGTGGGAAGTCCAAGAAAAACGGTAAGCCTCAAAATATCTGGAATCTGCTTCGAACAAATCATCGTACAACTGGATGGAAGATCATGCCATACTCCTGTTACCAAAGTACCTTGGGCATGGCTTTAATCTTTGTAACAGAACACAGTCAATACACTTCAGACAGAGGAGTAGCAGAGTACATAGAACACCATGAATTGCACTCTGGGACAAAACCTAAATCTTTGTTAAATCTGATTCACCTTCAAGTATGAAGGAGGAGACAGGCGAGTTTTGATCGTCATTCTGGTACTTGATGAACGAGCTGCACCTAATTGCTACCAGTGAAAAATAAAGGATTTCAAGTGTGGCCGGACCAAACAACCAACGTTGTTGGTGGACTTCAACATTCAACCAACGTTGAATTCCTTTTCCAAACAATCTCACCACAGAAGGTCATAAGTCGACTCACAGTGTCAAATGATCATTTTAAACAGACGCAAAAATTACAAAAATGTTTTCTATTTCAAAGGAAGTTCAACAAATGAACGAGTGTTCACAATATTCATCCGTGACAATAAATGAAGACGACGGGGGGGAGAAGATACCAGTTCGTTGTATTGATGCAATGCAGTAGAAACAGAATTTTATCCAATTTCACCTTGACTCCAATATAATGGGACAATCCAACAGAATCTCCTTCAAACCCATGATAACACAATAGTTAATAAAAAGACTTTGGAAAAAGTGTTAAATCTTTGATTTTTTTTTAAATCCTAAGCCCCTGAAGCTTTCTTTCTTTTATGGTGGCAATTAACAGTTTCTATGACAACTATAACAACTTCAAGGTAAGTGTTTTAGAGGTTAAAAGAGAAACATTTAAGCTTACTTTCATTTGACAATTTCACTTGGTCTTAGATGATCTGATTATACCAGATTTTGGAGGATCGCAGTCAGGGAACATCCTTGTAGAACTCTAGTTTATCCAAGTATCAGAACATTAGCAAGTCTTTTAAAAAAACCCAACTATTTTTTAAAAATGCCATCCACAATGGAAAACTAAGAACAAAACTCATTTGAATAGTCTAACCATTCATATATGTGGTTATGGCGAGATTATTGAATCAACCCTTATGTAATTTAAACTTTAATTTTTTATATTTTAATTTTAGACATACAACACTGTAACAAGGCCTTCCGGCCCACGAGCCCGTGCTACCTGAATACACCCAATTATCCTACAACCCCCCCCCTCAAATATATTTTGAAGGGTGGGAGGAAACCAGAGTACCCAGAAGAAACTCACGCAGACCGGGAGAGAACATGCAAACTCATAACAGCTGGCATCATTCAAACCTGGGTCACTGGCACAGTAATAGCATTGAAGCGTAGCATAGCATCTGGGGTTTTTATCCAGGACCACTTGATTAAAAAGAGAAAAATTAAGTCCCGAAATCCAATCATGTTTCTCTGGCTTTATTCATTGATATAGGAAAGAAAATTGACTTTTTATTTAAGAACTGAACACACTACACAGGGTTTGCGCTAAATCCTGGCAATCTGGAAATTCAAACAGGCACTTCTCATCTCAAATCAGACTCAGTAATGAAGTAGTTTCAGCATCAGGAACTGCAAGTAATGAGGTCAGTCAAAGCATGACTGGAAGAAATTTACCCAAGCGATTCCAATTATTTTGATGTGTCCATTTGTTCTTCGACTTCTCAGAATTGCTTCCATTGATTGTACATTGACTGTGTTTGTGTGGCAACTCTACAGCCGGGTCAAATGCTCTGCTGTTAAGAAGATCAAATTGGGGCGAACTGGAGGCTGTAATGCTGGTGAAACTCAGCAGGTCAAAAACAGTGTACTTTATATCGCAAGGGCTTGAGCCCTTCATCGAGGTATGAACAAAATGGCGTGGGAGGGGGAGGAACACTGTCCAAAGGGCAGGAGGTAATAGGTGGATAAGGGAGAGAGAGCAATGCCATGTGTTTTCAGAGGTTTCTGCCTAAATTAAGTTAATCCAACTTTTTTCCATGACCCACCACAATTTAAATACACCTCCCCCGAGAAGGTTCCATTTGTGTACTGGAAATCTTAGTTTTCTGTCATTTATTTACTCCCTACTTCAGACTCCCGATTCCCTGCTCCTGCATTTCCAAAGCTCACGACACTTCCCTAAATCCAACCTGGAAACAAATCCCCAGCTTGTCGACCACCTTTTGACTTGGTGATCAGCTCCAACTCTGGGGTATTTCCCTATCACTCCCTCCCCAGCCTCAAGCAGTAGTTAGAAGCCCCATCACCTCTGTTTACTAGGATCTGACTCTTGTCATCCAAATTGTACAAGCAAGCCCTTTAGCCCACTTCACCTTGCCAACCGTTATGCCTTTCTGTGCTAATCCTACTCTTGCACAGATCCCACATTCCTCTGGGCCCTATCTAGGTGCCTCTTCAAATGCAGCTCCCCATCCTGTTTTCACCTTCTCCTCTGGCAGCTCATTCCAGATAGGCACCCAAGATGGCGGCTCCTCTGATCAGCAGCCACAAAGAGATGGAGATTCCAGGGGAGTGGAGGACTGGCACAGGGCACCAGAAAATGGGGAGGTCATCCACCATCTAAGAATGAGAAGCAGAGTGACGACCCATGGGACGGTGGTCATGGCAGTGGACCAGCGAAGGGGCTCTGTGGCTGAAAGAGCAATGCACAAAGCGGGCTGCTGGTGACTCGAGGCAAGGAACCCATGGAGCCTGGGAGCTGCTGAAGACTGGCTTGAAACTGGCTGAAGGGGTACCAGATATCAGACTGGGATGCGAGGGAATGCCAAAGCCGCTGAAGGGTTCCTGGGCATGTCAAAGATTCGGATTTGGAGGACAGATTGCCGATGGTTTGGACTTGACTCTGTGTGGCTGCGGAGGCTGGGGAAGTGCCGGAGTCAAATCCACGGACACTTGGTGACCCTGGGGGGGGGAGGGAGTCTCTTTTGCTTCTCTTTCTCTGACTGTGAGAGGCGCTTCAGGCAATTTCTGCCAATGGCAAATCTGTCTGCCTTACAGCAAACAAAAGCAATTTCATGTAACATGACACTGTTTTATGACAATGACAATAAATTGAATCTTGAGATACTAATTATGCTTTGTGAGAAATATATACCCTTCAGATTCCCTTCTAACCTTCCCACTATCATTATAAATCTCTACCTTCTAGTTTTAGATACTGTTAGGTCTGCTTTGTTCATGAATGAGTGAGACAAACACCAGACTGAGTCGAAATCAGGGTTCTTTGTTCTTTATTACCGGATTGTAACACTTGCGACTAACGATGTTAGTCGGAGAATGCATTCTGCCGTTATCAGCAAATGGTGATTTTTTATACCCTTGGATACGTGCTTAGAACATCATCATATCATTACTTGTCCAATGACTAAAACTGTTGCTATCCTTTCCCTGCTAGCTTCCTGCCTCTCAATCCATCAATGTCTCTCTTATCTTGTAAGTACAAGGATGCATTCACATCTTGTTACAGCCCCGCACAGGGTAACTCCTTACACATTCCCATCTCATGATGTTTTACCTTACAATACCCCTACCATGAGACCCTATTAACCCATTTGTTCTATGCCTCTCTTGCTTATATAATGTCCCTTCTCTGCCTCCTTCACTCCAGGGGGAAAAAGACTTATCCAATGTCTGCTAATAACTCAAGCCGTCTAATCCACACAACATCCTTTTGAATCTTATCTGCATCCTCTCCAGTTTAAATGACACCCTTTTCATGACCTGCTGATCAGAACTGCACACTGCAGCCCAGCAAATGTTTTGTACAGCTGTAAAGTGACATCTCAACTTTTAGACGCAATGTCTCAGCTAAGAAAGGAAAGCATTCTAAATGTGTAGTAGATGTGTAGTGGTTTCCAGGGAACTATCGACATACCCCAAGGTCCCACATCCCCCCCCCCCCACCCCCATCAGCGCACTTTGCCCTTGCCGTGGACCATCTGCCAAGAGAGTTTTCTGCAACTTCTTTGTTAACATCTCCCAAATCACCTTTTGTGATTTTAAATATTTCTATCTGATCCACCTACAACCACCTCTGCCCCAAGGAGAACAAGCCCAAATTCTCCAGTCTATCCATCCAATTAAAGCCCGTCAGCTCTGGAACCACTTCTGCACACTTCCTGAAAGAATAACCTCCAGAACTGGACACAATATGCCACTGTAGCCACCAGAGCCAAATCAGTGTTTCCTCCACAGTCATCAAGGTGCCCGTGTCCTTGAGCTCACGCTTGTCCAAGATATGGGATGTCCTGGAGTTCTCACTTGCATTGACTGCGCATTCGACAGGCCAGAAATGGCAAGTTGGGCCTCCATTATTTGGAATAACTCAATTAATGGAAGAACATAGCATATTACACTGGACAATATCCCCCCACCCCCCCCAAAAGGTTCACTTCCTGAAAAAAATGGGGATTATGATGTCAACTTCTAGCTGAACACAAAGATAATTTCAGATTTTCTGTAACACGCAAGAAGTTGGAGAAACATTAAAATAACTTTTATAGAATTTAGCATGTTTCATCGCATAATGGTGCTAACAAATTGCATTAGTTCAACTGACCTAAAATTGTTTTGCTGCTGGTTTTTGTTTGTACTCAGCATCTGATGCCTCTTGTGTCAGTGTCCTGATAATAATGGTTGGCCAGCATTGATGGATTCCATTTACTCTGATTCCACTTTTCTGTGGTTGCAATGTCCTGGTGAAACCATGTCTGTCACTGACTGCACCAAAATCAGCAGGGAAGAAGTCCGAGAGCAAACATCAGAGGACATGGGTACAAAGTGAAGGGAGGGAAGTTTAGGGGAGACATTAGGGACAAGTTTCTTTTATATGCAGAGATTTGTGGGTGCCTGAAATGCCTTGCCAGGGATGAAGGCGGATACTGAACATTAGGGGCATTTAAGGAATTCCTAAACATACACATGGATGGAAGAAAAATAGGTAAGGGTTTCATATTTTTTAAAGGAATATATGGGTCAGCACACATTGAGGGCCGAAGGGCACCCAGATAAAACCCACATGGTCACAAGGAGAACGTGAATACTCCAGACAATTAGACCCGAAGATAGAATCAAACTCAGCCCCTTGGAGTTGTAAGACAGTAGCTGGGAGGCTAACTGCTCTATCACCCACATTCACTTGACCACCATCTACAGTTTGCAATCTCCTGCAAATTATTCAATAGCACATGTTGTTACTTGGATCCTGTTTCAGGTGGGGGAACATTCAGGCTAGAAGCAAGAAGCTGCAGGAATTAAAGCATGTTCCAGACAGACGCAGTGAGCAAGAATCAAGTCTCAGATTCTGAATCATATACAATGTTAGAACCCAGAACAAACTCCCTCCAAGCAAGATTGATGTAGGGTTCCAACTCAGCTCGATCATTCTTTTTAAAATATATTTACTGAATTTAATAAAAGAAACACACACACATTAATCCAATACATGGGCTGAAATATAAGAAAAGACAGATAATTTGTACTTCTCAAATAATACATAGTATAAATTGTGTGTACCCTTCTCAAGTGAACCGATTTTGTCAAAATATCTCAAAATAAAACAAAAAAATAAAAAAGGACACCCCTCCTTTAATCAAACCCATCCCTCTAAACAAGGTGAACTTGCATATCTAATATACATAGGAAACAAAGGATGACATTCGGAGACCAGACAGAGCTGCTTAGAATAATCTAAACACCCTTATTCTTTAAATTATGGTACAGGTACAAAATCCTTTATCTGGACTTCTAAAATACGGAAAGATCCAAAATCCGGCAAGTGGGGAGAGAGATGGCAGCGTGAGTCAGGGGGGTGGCGAGAGACCGCCAGCACAAGTTGGGGGGGCGAGAGACTGGCAGCGCGAGTCGGGGGGGGCGAGAGACCGGAAGCGTGAGTCGGGCAGGTGAGAGACCGGCAGCGCAAGTCGGGCAGGCGAGAGACTGGCAGCGCGACTCAGGTGGGTGAGGGGGGGAAAACGGCAGCACAACTCGGGCGGGCGAGGGGGGAGAACGGTAGCGCAAGATGGGCGGGCGAGGGGGAGAATGGCAGCGTGAGTCGGGCGGGCGAGGGGGAGAATGGCAGTGCGAGTCGGGCGGGCAAGGGGGAGAATGGCAGCGCGAGTCAGGCGGGCGAGGGAGAGAATGGCAGTGCAAGTCGGGTGGGCGAGGGGGAGAATGGCAGCATGAGTCGGGCGGGCGAGGGGGAGAATGGCAGTGCGAGTCGGGCGGGCGAGGGGGAGAATGACAGCATGAGTCAGGCGGGCGAGGGGGAGAATGGCAGTGCGAGTCGGGTGGGCAAGGGGGGGAGAACAGCAGTGTGAGTTGGGTGGGTAAGGGGGGAGAACAGCAGCATGAGTTGGGCGGTGGGGGTGGAGAGACCGGCAGCACAATTCAGGTGGGCTTAAATCTGGCTTTCCGAAATCCAGAAAAATCTGAAATTAGGAACACACTGACCCCCATGGGTTCCAGATAAAGGATCATGTACCTGTAATACTCCAGGAATGGGCTTCACATCTTTGTGGTGAAACCACTATTGTACATATAAATGACATGAACTTTCCTGGTTGGCCTGGCTCTCACTGGCCGGCTCAAGACTCCTCCCCTTTCTCTCCCATAAAAGCTGGCATGCCGCAAGCCTGCTCCTCAGTTCGAGCCTGGATCAGTGTGAGTGACCAACATTTCTTGCAAATAAAAGCCTTCAATTTCAGCAACTTCAGCCTTTGCGTGATCGGTCTTATAAAAATTCACCTTTACATCTTCAACATTATATCTGATTTTTATTTCTAAATTTAGGAATGAATTGACCGCCTGTAACCATTGGGTACAAGTAGGTGGAGCGCTGTATTTCCATTTCATCAAGATCGCCTATCGAGCTATCAATGAGGTAAAAGCTAAAATTCGCTAACAAATAGAGCAATTAATGGGCACGGTTCTAAATGGATCTTAAAAATGACCAATAAAGTTTGAAAATAATTTCAAACAGCTCGATCATTCTGCTTCCTACTTTTCTCCAAGGAAAGATCATGAGAAAAGATTGAAAAAAAACATTAATCTCTACTTAGACACTTCCATTTGCAGTCAGTTTTTTTCCCAATATGAAATATCAAACTATTGATGAAGGCACCAATAAAGTAATTAGTAGAACTAATTAAAATGGCAATAGTCTGATTGAATCGTCTTCCTCAACAAGGTATGAGGTTTAGTTATCTAACAGAAAGATAATTATGTACCGCTGCATAAACACTCAATTACCCAGCACATTTCTGCTTTCAGCGCACATCCTGCCAACAGACCTTTTAATCTAGTCACAGAGGAGCTGAGAATTTCAAGAGAAAAAAATGTTCCTCTTGCAGAGGCCCACAATCCAAAGAACAGCTGTTAAAGTTCACTGCAGTCTACAGTGTGTGTGGTGCTTTGATTTCATCGGAGACCAGGGGGCTATGAGGTTACCAGATTCCCATAAAACTCATCTGATGCATGAATGTTTTACAGGGGAAGAAACCTGCTGTCCCTCACCAGATCTGGCCCAGATGTGACTCTATACATGCCAGTGTGGTTGAATCTTACTCCCTCAATTCAGGGTCAGATAGGGATGGATAATAAAGTCAGTCATGCCAGTGACTCTTGAAGAATTGAAGAGAAAAGTGACATGAACAGCTTTCTGGTGTATTCCATTACATAGAATCATCATCCTTTGTCACTAAGACTGTTATAATCAACATAACTGTTGCCCTGAACGTCAAGTCAAGTTTACAATCCGATGAAACACCATTCTCCAGTTTTCAGTTCAAAACACATACGGACAGATAATACTTATACAGGACAAGTATTCATATATACAAATAAATATTGTTTCATAAATATAAGGGTCTTGGATGGTTAGTGTGAGCAGTTCCTTTGGTCGCTCAACATTCTTACTCCTCGTGGGAAGAAGTTGTTCTTCAGCCTGGCGGTGCTGGCTCTGATCGTCCTCCTGACATGAGCAGCTGAAGACGCTGTGTGCGGGTTGGAAGCGGACTTCCCTGAATGTCTACATGATTGACTCTTTCTAATGCAGCAAATATATTTTGAGACATCAATCAGTTTTTTTAAATCCAATTATTAAAGTGACGAACATACATTTTCTGACATTAGCGAGGGCACAGATTAGCAACCAGCAACATTTCAATGTCACAACGAACTTGAAATTGTGGCATGTGTGCATAAATCATTGGAAATATTGCTACGTTTGTCAGTGTTCTACAAAGCCAAGCGTAGCATTGTACAAATTACCTTCACACTGTCAATTCCTAATTTAGTCAAGCTGCGTTGTTTCAGGTTACTGATAACAGGTTGACTGTTGACTGTTGACCTTTTACAGTGCTGAGTTCAAGTGTAAAATCTCTCAGTGTGCCTTCAGTTTATTATTCAGGGAGTGTGGGGGGGGTGGGGGAGAAACGACACTCACATGTTATTGTAAACGTGCAGGCTTAAAATTGCAAACACACTCTGCGACCCAAAAGATCACACAGGTATAGGCTGTTACCCATCAAAATATAAATGAGATTGTATTCTATTATGGTTTTTAGACAGCAGCCATGTAACGGCACAATCAAGGGAATTTGTCGCAGCACGGACTGTCTAAAAAGGAAAGTGCACAAATTTTGAGTCAATCCCTGTGATAGTACAGATTCTATCACCAATGTGTATATGTACAGATGGTAGTGTAGGACGACTGTGATTGCCTGAGAGTGTAGCCACACCTACTGGCAGGTCTTAAAGGATTGCTCCTAGCCAGACCAGGTCATTCTGGACTGGTCGACCTACTTGTGATATTCTCCAGACTTTTAGTTAATAAAAGCCTTGGTTTGGATCAACAAGTCTTTGGTTCTTTCGACGCGCTCTACAATCCCTGCACCGCAATTTATCCTGCAGGACCTCTACAACATTTTGGAGGAAGCCTCCAGTGTAAATCATACACTCAGGTACTTGCAGTCTAAAAAGGTGCCCGGTGTGAACAACCACATGGGCGGTAATTATAATTAAATTTTTCCGCAATTTTCCCAACATTGCGATCTAAAAAAATCACAAACGTTGGAGATGAACAGACAGGTGCAAACATCTTGATGGCAGTCAGATATAGCAATTTGGATATTCTTTCGGGTTCACTGTTGCTCATTACTCCGGACTACATTCCATTTACGATGCACTCCACATGCTAATATCCAACCACATTACAAATATTGGCTATTTTTCTCCCACTGATGCGATTTGACCCATTGAGTTCCTACAGATACTAGCACCTGCAGTCTTTTGTGTGTCTGCACTCTGGGGCATTCATACCTGAAAATCAACCAGCTAATGCAGAACCCTTAAAATCAAAACTGACCTCAAAGTGTACCTCTGTACACCGATGCTACTTGAAAGAACTCTTGGATACGGCATGCTCTTGCAAAAACATAGTAACTGCAGCATAGCAATATGTAAGAAAAATGGAGGTAAAAAAAAAGAAACTGTTGTGAAGTAGGTTCACATAGGTCGACACAACATCGTGGGCTGAAAGGCCTGTAGGGTGCTGTGATATTCCATGTTAGTAAATGAAACAGGTAGCAATTAAGTTACAAATACTTGTTGGTGAATTATATATTCTTGCTGCTATGTCCATGTAACAGTCTGTGAGGTTCAGAGAGAGGGCATTGGTTAGAGCATGGACATCCAGTTTGGCAGTAATGGTGTCAAATTACCATTGTACTTTCATAACCACCATTCATCAAACCTCTATTATCCATTGGCTGCACATACCTTACCTGCAGGATAACTAGTTCCAACTCTCACACCATAACGTGCAGGTTCAAAGAGATTTTTTTTTTTTAATTTTAACAAAACACCAAGGCAGAAGCCCATTCTGGACCATAAAACCAGTGCTTCCCAATTAACCTACCAGCCCCCTACATTGCAAAGGGTGGGAGCACCTAAAGAAGATCCACGCAGGTCACAGGGAGAACGTACAAACTCCCTACAGACTGAAGCAGATTTTAACCTGGGTTTTGAACTCTGGATTGAAGGGCATCCACATAGAACAGAGACGGGGAGAAATTTCTTTGGCCAGAGGGTGGTGAATCTCTGCAATTTGTTGCCACAGGCAGTTGTGGAACCCAAGCAATTGGGTGTATTTAAGGCAGGGCATCAAAGGCCAGGCAGTGGGTCTGAATGGGAAAATTAATTCTCTCATGATTGAATGGTGGTGCAGAATCAATAGGCTGAATAATGTTCAGGACAAAGGGACTTGCTTTCTTCTATTTGCCTGAGTGCTCCTCAGTTTTAAATTTGTAATTAAACTATTTATGTGATTCAGATTTTATTCAAGATTATTTGTTTTCATTTTGATTTGACCATGTAGAATTTACAGCACTTTTTATACATAGTTCCCGCATTTCAGAACACCATAATATTTGGGACATTTACCTTTGCAGGTGTTTGTGATTCATTACTTCATTGGTGCAGGTTTAAGAGAGCTCGGCTTGCTTCTGAGCTTGGAGAATGTGGTTCCCCATTTTACAACATGAGGACCAGAGCTGTGCCAATGACAGTCAAAGAAGCCATTATGGGGCTGAAAAACAAGAATAAAACAGTAAGAACCATCACCCAAACCTTAGGATTACCAATACAGGTACACGATCCTTTATCCGGAACCCTTGTTCTGACTTTCAGATTTTTCCAGATTTCTGAAAGCCCACCCAAATTGTGCTGCCGTATCCGCCCCCACCCCTTCCCAGTCGCCCGGCCGCCTCTGCCAACCGCCAGTCCTTCGGCCACCCGACTCGCGCTGCCAGTCCCTTGGCCGCCCGACTTGCACTGCCGGTACCTTGGCTGCCCGACTCACGCTGCTGCCTCTCTCCCCACTTGCTGGATTTTAGAGCTTTCTGGATTTTAGATGTCCGGATAAAGGATCGTGTACCTGTATCACCTGTTTGGAACATCATTAAAAAGAAAAAGCATGCTGGTGAGCTCAGTAATCGCAAAGGAACTCATAAGCCAAAGAAGATCTCCACTGCCGATGACAGAAGAAAGAAAAATCTCCAAACACCTGACAGATCAGAAACACTCTTCAGGAGGCAGGTGTGGATGTGTCAACAATTATTGTCTGCAGAAGACTTCATGAACAGAAATACAGAGGCTACATGGCAAGATGCAAGCCACAAGCTAGCCACAGAAACAGGTTGGCCAGATTAGGGTTTGCCGAGAAGTATTAAAAAGAGCCCGAAAAATTTGAGAAAAAATATTTTATGGACAGTGGACAAATGAGACCAAGACTGGCCTGAATAAGAACGATGGCAAGAGCAAAGTGTGGGGGTGTAGAGGAATTGCTCAAGATCCAAAGCATAAAACCTCATCTGTGAAAGATGGTGGTTGGGGTGTTACAGCCTGGGCATGTCTGGCTGCTACAGGTACTGGTGCACTTAGCTTCATTGATGATGTAACTGCTGATGGCAGTAGCAAAATAAATTCTGAGGTGTTCAGAAATATCTCATGTGTAAAGCTAAATAGATAAAGGAAATCTGATAATCCTGTAAACCTAAATCAATTAATGATTGCATATTCCCTAATAAAAATATACCAGGATCTAATACAAGACAGATATTATATAAACTATTAAATATAGATTGAATACCCTTCCAAAACTGTTGCAATCGATCACAAAGCCAAACAGTGTGCAAAGAAGTATTAGCCGTCTGGTCACAGCGAAAACAGCAATCCGACTTACTAAGGCCAAACTTTTTTAGTTTCTCCGGTGTTAAATATAACTGATGTATAAAATTATAATTAATCATCGCTAATCTAGCATTAACCAATTTCCGAATACTATTCTGGCAAATTTCAATCCAGGCTTCTTCAGCTATTGTAAAACCTAAATCTTTTTCCCATTTCAACTTATCTTTATCCCAATCTTTTTTACTATCAGTTTCTTGTAAAATACAATACAAATCAGATATATATCCCTTTTGTGGCATTGAAAGTACGTATTCCTCAAAATTAGAATCAGGCAATAAAATCATATGTCGACCACATATCTGTTTTACAAAAGATCTTAATTGATAATACACAAATACAGAGTTTCCACTAATACCAAATTTCCTTTGTAATTCATCAAAAGAACAAAAACATCCCTCAGAAAAACAATCGGGTAAATTTTTTATTCCCTTCCTTTCCCACTGTTTCAAAGTAATATTGGAGACTGTAAAAGGAACAAGTTGATTGTTATATAATGGCAATCATCCAGACCATTTATTTTTGAGCCCCAATTTATTAAGTTTACTTGTCCATAAATTTAATAAATGCTTTAATATTGGGACATCATAAGTTCGTAATAAATTTTTATTCCATCGAAACAAAAACTCATGACAAAATTTTTCTGAAATAACCGCCATTTCTATCTTTGCCCAACTGGGCGGATCATCCATATTCATTAATGCACTATGAAATTTAAATTGAGCTGCTTCATAATAATGTTGAAAATTCGGTAATCTTAAACCTCCAAATTGAAAATCCCACATCAGCTTTCTCATCTCTACCCTTGGAAATTTTCCCTTCCATAAAAAGTCTCTAATTGCCTTATATAGATCCTTAAAAAAACTTTTATTTAAAAAATAAGGAATTGATTGAAACAAATATTGTATTCGAGGAAAATATTCATTTTTATAGTATTAATCCTCCCTAATAAACCCAAAGGTAAATCCTTCCACCTAATCAAATCTAATTTAATCCTTTTTATTAAAGGAAGATAATTAATTGAATATAAATCTTGAAATTCCGTATTAACATTAATTCCTAAATATTTAATTTGTGTGGTCCACTTCAAATTTGTAATACTTTTATACATTGAATAATCATTTTTACAAATTGATAAAATTTCACTTTTGGTCCAATTTACTTTATAACCAGATAATTGACCATAAGTTTCTAAACATTCTTGAATTGCTGGTAAAGAAATACCCGGATCCACCAAATATAATAAAACATCATCAGCAAATAAATTAATCTTATATTCCTCATTCAAAACTCTCATACCTTTAACATTTTCATTTTGACGTATTAATTGTGCCAAAGGCTCAATTACTATAGCGAATAAAGCAGGTAACAATGGGCATCCTTGACTAGTAGACCTTGTTAAATTAAAAGATTCTGAGATCTGCCCATTGACAGCAATTCTGGCCTTCGGGCTATTATATAAAGCCTTTATCAATCCAATAAATGAAGAACCAAAACAAAATTTCTCAAGTACTTTAAACAAAAATTTCCATTCCACTCTATCAAAAGCCTTTTCTGCATCCAGCGAAACCACTATTGGATAATTCATCTGAGATTTAGATTTATTTATCAAAATTATTAAACACAAAATATTATCTGACGCATATCTATTTTTTTATGAATCCCGTTTGATCACTATGTATTATTTTAGGCAAGTATTGAGCTAATCGATTAGCCATAGCTTTTGCTACAATTTTGTAATCTACATTTAACAGCGATATTGGTCTATAAGCAAAAACCTGTAAAGTATCTTTTTTTGGTATAACTGTAATTATTGCATTGGAACAAGACTCAGGTAATCGAAAAGTGACATAAATTTGTTGTAAAACATCCTTATAAATAGGAAATATATCAGCATAAAAAGTTTTGTAAAACTCTATAGAAAACCCATCTTCACCAGGTGCCTTTCCATTTGGCATATCTCTTATCGCCATTTCCATTTCATTTTCTGTAAAGGATTTATCTAACTCCTGTCTATCTTCTTGATTCAATTGTGGCAATTTAATATTTTTCAAAAAAGAATCTATAGCATCTTCAGTTACATCTTTACATTCCAAAGTATATAATTTTTTTATAGAAATTACAAAATTTCTCATTAATTTCCTTTTGACTAAAAGTAATACCCAATTTCTTTCTAATTACTGGTATAATTCTAGATAATTGTTCCTTTTTTAACTGCCATGACAGAACTTTATGAGCTTTCTCACCCCATTCATAAAACTTATGTTTAGTTCGGTTCATTAAACATTCAAACCAATAAATTTGTAGTTCATTATATTTAAATTTTAAATTAGTTAACTGGTTCTTTTGTGTTTCAGTAGCATTTTTTTGAAATTATTTTTCAGTAACAGTTATCTTTTTCTCTAAATCTTCAATCTCTTTAATTCTCTCTTTCTTTACTTTAGAAGCATAACTAATAATTTGACCTCGTAAAAAAAAGCTTTCATTGCATCCTATAAAACAAAATGATGAGAAACAGAATTAGTATTATTACTAATAAAAACCTCAATTTGTTGTTTTAAATAACTAATGAATTCCGGTTTTTGCAATAACATAGTGTTGAATCTCCATCTTGGAGCTCTCTGAACATCCTGTGAACTCTGATATTCTAATAATAATAATGAATGGTCCAAAACCAGTCTTGCCTTATAATCCACAGATGTAACCCTATCCTGCAAATGTGTTGAAATTAAAAAATAATCAATTCTAGAAAAAGAATTATGTCGTGACGAATAAAAAGAAAAATCTTTCTCTGTAGGATTAAATCTTCACCAAATATCAACTAGATTCAAATCTGGCATCATATTAGTTACTTGAATTGCCATCTTCGATTTCTTAATTACTCTTGGCTACTTGTCCAATAAAGGCTCCAATACCACGTTTAAATCTCCCCCAATCATCACATTAGAATTTGATTGTCCAAGTAATAAAGACATGTCGACAACAAAAGCTGTATCCTCAACATTCGAAGCATAAACATCAAGCAAAGTTCAAGCTTCATTAAAAATTGTACAGTTCAATTTTAATAATCTTCCACCATTTTTCTCTTCATTCTGTAACTGAAATGGTAAATTCTTGTGCACCAAAATTGCCACTCCTTTTGCTTTTGAATTAAATGAAGAATAAAAAAACTTGTCCAACCCATTCATGTTTGAGTTTCAAATGTTCCTTATCTGTCAAATGAGTTTCCTGTAATAAAGCCACATCAACTTTTAATTTTTTTAAGTAAGCAAGTACTTTCTTACGCTTAATGGGATTATTTAAACCCTGGACATTAAAAGAAGCAAACTTCAATTTAGACATTCCTTACAGCAACTCAACACAAGAAAAGAAAAGAAAAGAGAAACAAAGAAAAGAAAAAAAAAGGAACCCCCCCCCCAAAAATAAGAAAAAAAACCCCTCCTCTTATTCCCTCTTAAAACTACAATCAAGAACAAATAAAAAAAAGGAAAAAGAAAGAAAAAAATATTTATTTTTTAAAAAGTAATAAAAAATTTAGCTTTAGCTGTGGCCAAGAAATGTATAGCTCTTACTTGGAAAGATAGAAATATATTAACTTTAGATAAATGGTATTTGGAGATGAAGTTCTGTCTGACCATGGAAAGGATATCTTTTTCAATTCAGGATAGGTTGAAGTGGACTCCGTTTGCTAAATATATGCATTTAAATTTGATTTAAATATGTTTTTAAGTCTGATATTTTAGTATTGATAACTTTTTTTGTTGTTAGTATCTTTATTTGTTATGTTTTATCTTTTTTTGTGTAAGTGGGCCTTTTTTTAATATAATATTGTTCATTTTATTAACTCTTCACTCTTTATCTTGGGGGGGTTAGACTAACTTTAAGCTAGGTCATTAATGTTGTGTACTAATTATTGGGGGGGGTTTAGTTTATTTAGTCTGCCGATGTAGTACTGAAATTTTTATTATCTTACGTTTAATCTTTTTACTGTAACTTTCTATTTTATTCATGTTATAAAATCTTAAATAAAGTTTTAAAAAAAAAGAAATATCTCATGTGCTCAAGTTTGACCAAATGCCTCTAAGCTCATTGGACAGTACTTCATCCTACAGCAAGACAATGTTCCCAAACATACTGCTAAAGCAATAAAGCACTATTTCAAAGACGGGAAAATTCTTGAATGGTCAAGTCAGACACCTAATCTAAATTAAATTGAGCATGTCTTCCATATGCTGAAGAGAAAACTTAAGGGGACAAGCCCCTGATCAAGCAGGAGCTGAAGATGGCTGCAGTAGAGGCCCGGCAGAGCATCACCAGAGAAGACACTTGGCACCTGGTAATGTCTAAAAATCACAGTTTTCAAGCAGTCATTGCATACAAGGAATATACAACAAAGTACTAAACATAACTATTTAAACACACAAATGTCCCAAATGGTGTCCTGAAATGAGAGGACTGTGTATAAAAAAGTGTTTTACTTTCTGCATGGTCAAACCAACTGGCCTTGAATAAAATCTGAAATGTGCATTTTAATCACGTGAATTGTTTGATTACAAATTTAGAACTGTGAAACTCAGGGGTAAATAAAGGATAAACTGTCTTTGTCCCAAACATGGCCTTATGGGTCACTGGCTAACTGTGCTAACTGCTAGGCTAACCATGCCACCCCAGGTTGTACCGGAAGTGAGCTCTGGACCATGATGTTGTTTTGAGACAATCAGCACAATTTACCCAGATTTCATTTGTCCTTCAGCTTTTCTCAATCAGTTCAAAGTCAAAGGGGAAAACAAGTTACTGCCCAGAAGTTTATTCAATCATAACATTATTGTTGGCTTTCAAAGTCAATATTCCAACAAGTTTTCAGAATCTGAAACATAAATCCAGAAGCCTATACCCTCTCAAATATAAGCAGAAAATGTTGACATTTGCTGTTTCTTTCTGACTATGTTTTAATCTGCTACTGGAAGATTTTTTTTAACCCTGATTCCTGATCCTGTCACTGGTGCTTTATGGGTTTTTTTTTTAAAGATGCTATGATATAAGGCATTCTGATATTTTAGACCACAAGACAGAGGAGCAGAAATAGGCCATTCAGCCCATCGAGTCTGCCCCATCATTCAATCACGAACTGATCCATTTTCCCAGTCAGTCTTGCTCCCCACCCTTCTCCCCATTACCTTTGATGTCCTGGGTAATCAAGGGCCTGTCAATCTCACCCATAAATAAACCTAATGACTTGGCCTCCACAACCGCCTGTGGCAACAAATTCCAGAGATTCTCCACCCTCTTTCTAAAGAGATTCCTCCGCATCTCTATTCTAATCATGAAGTTGTGCCCTCTTGTCCTAGACCTATGGTTTTCATATTTTTTTCTTTCCACTCACATACCACTTTAAGTATTCCCTATGCCATGGGTGCTCTGTGATTAGTAAGGGATTACTTAAGGTGGTATGTGGGTGGAAAGAAAACGGTTGAAAAACCATTGTTTTAATCGTACCTCATTGACTCGTTATGTGCATGGTTTCATAACTCCAAAGGAAATGGGCCAATGATCATTTTTCTCAAGCAAATTATTTCATTGACAATTGGGTCTAGAGCAGTGATTCTCAACCTTCCCTTCCCACTCATATCCCTCATCAAACAATCCCTCATAATCACAGAGCACCTTTGGCATAGGAGTTACTTAAAGTAGTATGTGAGTGGAAAGGGAAGGTTCAGAACCACTGGCCTAGACTCTCCCACCATGGGAAACAACCTTTCGGCACCTACTCTGTCCACGCCTTTCAACATTTGAAATGTTTCAATGAGATCCTCCGTCATACTCCTAAGTTCTGAGTACAGGAAAGAGCTGTCAAGTATTCCTCACGTCATTTCCCTTTCATTCCTGGAATCAACCTTGTAATGATCTTATGGACTTGATCACTAATATGCATCAAACGGCTTAATATTTACCACCAATATCAACACCCTATGTACATCCTATATACAATTTGTTTTGTCTTTAAATCCTTAGAGGTAGCAACAATCATCGATTTCACCTCACTCATCTTTCTCCAAAATGTATCCACTCTCAGATCACCTCATTTTTTTAATGAGAATGTTTGCATTTATTCCCCCAGCCAGATTATTTGCACCTAATTCTACTCTGAGGACATAAATTCAATTTCGCTCTCTTTTGACGGAGAAATCGTTAGGATCTGCCAGAACATCCATATGGTCTCACCGTATCGAAGTCGGAACAGTTGTCAATTCCCTTCATCACATAGATGCTCTGATATTCCTTCTTTGAAAGACAGTGACTGCCCCACTCACTTTTCATCTCTTTCCAATCAAAATTAAGCCAAGAATATTAACAAAGTCTCATTCCTTTTTTTTAGTCTAATTCCACTGGCTCACAAAGCATTGTGGATTGTTTGCTGTGGTCCATTTTGGGATCAACACCCGACATCGTCTGTGTAATCATTTTGTAAGACATTCTGCGATAGCTGGCAAGTTTTCTTTGTACTACTAAAGTAAGGCCCCAAGCTCCCACTCCAATGGTTTCCTACCATAATGGACTTGAGATTTATGCTCATCCATCCCTAGACATTAATTTTCACTGTGCCTTATGATTGCTTTTTCATTCCCATTTCACAAAGGAATTCAGATCAATCTGATTGCAAATTATCTTGCTGAATGCAACTGAGTCATACAACATACAAAATTCAATATAAAGACAAATAGATATTTCCTTTTTCATTTTGGAGAGAGAACATTTTTTTTGTGTTCATTAGTCAGAATGCAGGCATCACTGGCAAACCCTCAATTGCCCTTGAGAGAGTGAGAGCAAATTATTTATTTTGAACCACTGTAGTCGTTCTGGTGAAGTGACTCCAAGCTCCTGTTATACAGGGCATTTGGGATTTAGACCCAATCACCACAGAGTAACAGTAGTGCAGTTACAAGCAGAGACTTGATGTGATTGCGTGTCACTCTTGCCGATCTCCACAAAATATACATGTCTTTATGGGCGCTCTATTTGTTTAAATTAGTTTGTTTCTCTTTCATTATCGAACTGATCTGGTGATTATTATAAATATAGAGATGCCCTTTTGCCCACAAGCCCACGCCACCCAAATAACGTCGACTGATCAATTAATGTCTAAGTCCCTACTATTTTTGGACATGGGAGGAAACCGGGGCACTCCGAGGAAATCCAAATGGACACGAGAAGAACGTATGTAAAATCAGATCGCTGATGCGGTAACAGTGTTGCATTAACAGTTACACTAACCACGCCACCCTATTGTTTGTCATATTCAGAAATCTCAGCTAACTTGCTGCAAAGGTGTGTTCATGCTAGATGTCACACTTAACCCAGTGACTACTGTCAACAGAGAATTTGACCATTTTTCATTGGTGTACAGCCCATTTCTTTAAACAAGAAAACAAATAAATTACTCATAAATGACTAAAACCTCATCCTAAATTATATGGATTCAACCTCAAGAACAAGTAGTATGTTTCTGATAATCCGAAATGCTTGGGACCAGATGTTTTTCGGTTAACTGGATTTTTCAGATAACTGAGAAATTGCTTTAAGCAGGCCGAGTAGCATTTGCAGAATATTTGTATCAGCGGTGAAACAACAAGAAAAAAATGTGATTTCTGCTTAAAAATACATAAATGCATAAATTTAAGAAAAAAAAGATAATTTTTTTCAACTTTTAAAATTTCGGTTAACTGAGAATTTTGGTTAAGTGGATAATTGGAAACGTACTGTATAACAGACATATGGAAAAATACAGAGGAACTCATGCCAGAGATGAAGGAATTCAATTATGTGGAGACTGGAGAATACAGCAGAGAAGGTTTGGGAGAGATTTAATCCAGGTGTTCAAAATTATAAATAGTTTTACAGGGAAGAGAGGAGAAAACATTATTGAAGCGAGTGGCAGATCAGATAATATTTGTTGTCATGTAATAAAAAAGAAATGCAATATTATACAAAATTACCTTCAGTCTGCCATCAGACAGACAAAGATTCACCATTAGAATGAGAAGCAAAAGAGAGTTCCCTCCATCGATTCGCCTCCTGCAGCCACACAAGATTCCAGTTCAGTTCAAACCAACAGCAAACCCAAGCCCAGATCCAAACTATCAACACGATGAGGAAGCCCAGGGCCCTTCTAGAGCCCTTCGTTCCCTCGACGCCCTCTTCAAATCCCGGTTCCGAGACCTGGCTTTCATGAGCCAGTCTCCAGTAGCCCGCAGCCTGGTGTGTGATTCCTTTGATCTCAAGTCACCAACAGCCTGCGTGGGTTCCACTCCCGCAATTCGCCAACAACTCGCCACTGCAACTCGCTACCGCGGTCACCACTCATGCAGAGGTCAGAGGTTACATGTAATTGGCCAAAAAGAGAACAGAACTCATTTTGCTGCAGGTTTCCATACTCTGGAATTCATCATCTGATTGTAGGAGTAGATTCAAGAGCAACTTCTAAGAGATTTGGATACTTGCAAAAATATGAAGTGATTGCAAGGAGCCAAGGCTAGCACAATGACAATGGGCTGAATGGCCTTCTTTGCTACCTAACCGTGATTGACAAAGACATGCCATCCAATGTTGCTGATCTTTCCATGACAGAAGATTGAGGCAAATCAACAGGGAATCGTTATGAAACAGAAATTGATTATTTCCATGCAACATTGCAAAACAAACACAAACAGAATGCACTACATTCAAGAAAGAACATTTATTTCCACTATTATTTCATGGAGTTTGTGATTGAGACTGACAGAAAATAAAAGACCTAATCTTAAATAGTTGTTAACCGAAGATACACAGGAGACCCACAGATGCTGGAATCTGAAGCCAAATGCAATCTACAGGAGGAACTTAGTGGGTTGAGCAGCATTAGTGGGAGAAAACAAGTTTGATGAATGGTTCCACTCAAAAGTCTCCCATTGATTCTACTTGACCTATTAAGTTTCTCTAGCAGGTAGTATTCAGCTAAAATAGCTGTGTTAATTTCTCTATAATCGTAAAAGGAAGCAGGACACACTAGAAAATAAAGTTCATAAATTGTTGCACCTTACATCGCACTAATTTTGTACTGTAAGTGATGGGTGTGTGCATGATAGGATGTAATTACAAATAAACAAGCTAATTCGAAGTCATGCACTTTTTAAAGGAATCGAGGAGTGTCATCTTTGCTGGCCACAGGTCAGGGGTCAGATGACTGGAGGACAGCAAAAGTGGTGCCCTTGTTGAAGTAGGGCTTCAAGGATAAATCAAGTAATTACAGGCCTGTCAGTCCAATGACAGTGATAGAGAATTCATTGAAAAAATTCCAAGAGATTTTGTGCAGTTGGAGAAACAGGGATTAATCAAAGATGGTCAGTGCAAATTTGTTAGAGAAAGATCCCGTGAGGCAAATTTTTACTCTCTATTGCATAATGATGGTAGACCCTTTTCTATTGCATAATATGAGAGATTTGCCTGGTTGGTTCCTCAACGTACCAATTCAGAAAATTACCTCATGTAGAAGAAAATTTGTCATGGTGATTGGACCACACTCCTTAAAAACAGTACTAATTTCCTGGTGCATTCGATGCTCTATGTTACCATCAAGCATATAGGCTACACCCACTCAAATGTATCTTGCCCCCAAAAAATCTGCTGGATGAACTCAGCAGGTCAATCAGTATACATGGGGAATGTATGGAATTGTCAACATTTTTGGTCAAGGCCCTACAAGCTTCTCAACCCAGTTTTTGGGGGGGGGGGGTGGTTTCGGTCCAGATTCCAGCATCTGCAGTGCCTTATCATTCTTATCCCCTCCAAGTGATCCAATTTCTTCATATTCTGAGCTCAGTTCTTTCCTCTCTACTGCCTTTATTCCATCATTAATTACCAGAGCAATTGATATCGATAGCTCACGTTAATTTATCTACCTTGTTAGGAATGCTAAGCACCTTCAGATTCTTAGGTGTCTTTCAGTTCGATTTTTTTGCCATTTTCCCTTCCTCAGAGCCTAATTGGAAGTTCACTGAACTAGTGAATTAAATGATGTTTAACAACAATCTGGTAGTGTCATTATTCCCCAATAAAAATGCCAGCTTCTTGTTCATTTTTAAAATTCCCCAAATGTCACGGCAAGCTTCAGATTCATGTCCCATGTCAATACTTCAAATCAATGGAAACTTGCCCAGAACCTAAACTGCCATGACATTGGGCACCAAACAGCAGTTTATTTGCTTCCCACAATATTGAGCATAACTTTTTTTTGGTATCTGCATATAAACAGCAGGGAATAAAAAGGAATAACGTGCGCAAAGAATGGCAGTGGAGAAAGATATCATACAATATTAGAAAATTGCAGATTAACCTGTGTATTCGCACCATCAATTTCAACAGACTGTCAGGTATTTTCCAATAGTATCCATTCCTCTAAAGAACTGGTCATCATTCCAATCTTAATCTTGAAAGTCTTCATCTGATTTGTGGATGCTCTCAGGTCTATTCTGGCCTTCCAATTTTTTTTCCCCCAATTTTGTTCTCATTTATGAATTTCCACAAAAAAAGATACAAAATTAATTCCTGAATGATGTGGGGAGCTGGGAGTGGGGCGGGAGGGGAAGAAGATATGAGGGTGACATGCAATCGTAATGGTTGCAAATCAATATAGCTTTTGTTAAGCATATGCCAGTCAATGCACTACAAAATGAGATCACGCAAAGGTTACTTCAGAGAATCTACTTCGCCAACATGTGATAATACAATTGAAAGTTGTACATAGAATACACTTGACCAAAGTTAGATGATCTCATCTTTATCCTGATGTTGATCCACTATGTGACAAATTTAAAATTTTTGAAGCCTCTCTGATTCATATGTTCTGGGAGTGTCCAGAACCACAAGAATGTTGGGAACAATTCTTTAAAACACAGATTCTTAGGATTAAATTAGAATCATGTCCTTTTGTTGCTTTGTTTGGTTATTCTCTGGAGGAAAGGATTTCCTTGAATTCAACTCAAAAAAGAATAGTAGCTTTTACCTTATTGACGTCCAGACAAGCAATTTTGGTAAGATAAGAAGACAGCAGAGCACCAACTTGAATGCAATGGTTACAGGATGTGGTGTCTTGCTTGAGTTTGGAGAAAATCACATGTAATGTTAAAGATAATCACAATGTATATCTCAGTATTAAAATATGAGGTGAAATTCTCATAAGGAATTTTCACTTTGTTTTGAGTATTACATAAGACAATGTATAATTGATATGTGATCCATCTTCTGTATTGCATTGTATAAGATCTATATAATTAATTATATTTAAACAATATAAACATGTTATATTTCTCCCTAACAAATTAATAAAAAATATTTTAAAAAGAAAAAGTACATTACATACAGAAACAGGCCCTTCTAGTCTGTGCCAAATTATTTTTCTGCTTCGTCCCACTGACCGGCATCCAGTCCATAGCCCTCCATACCCCTCCCATCCATGTGAGTGTTCAAATTCTTCTTAAATGTTAAAATTGAGCCCGCATTCACTACTTCAGCTGGCAGCTTGTTCCACATACCCAACACTCACTGTGTGAAGACGTTTCCCCTTTCACTATATCCTCAGGTTTCTATCTCACTTACCCTCAGTGGAAAAATATATCTGGGCTGTATTTCGCTGGAGCAAAGGATAAAAATAAGAGAAGTCTGATTCCTCAGCCAAGGCGGACCCATCTGGTCAGGGCAATGGTTCTAGTGGTCTCATCTTCGGCTCCGTGGATTCATAAAGCATCAGATCAAAATAAGCAGGGGAATATTGAGATAAAGACTACCTATCACCCTCCTTTAGATTGGGAAATAATGGCAAATGAGATGACTTTTCCAGGTACAATTTTCAGAACGTAAATGTAATGAGTGGCTGAGAACATGAGAAAAGAAGAAAAAGACTAGAACAACAGGGTATTTTGACCCTTTTGCATCAAAACCCGCTTCCAGACAGGTCAAAAAGCCACACTTCACCAGTGCTCACTGTCATCCAGGCTCTCACAATGCTTGGGTTTGCAACTCCGTGTCTTCAAGATGCAGTTTGAAGGCAAACATGAGAGGTTTGAGGTATCCAGCAATATGCAAAGGTATTCATTAATCATTACTTCAACAAGCACCAGGATGAAACAACGGAAAGAACTTTTATATGGGGTAGGCGTTTGTAATGGAAGATTCTAACCTGTTTTTTTTTAATTTGCAGCTCTGGGTTCTGCAAGGCTGAGAACCTAATTGTTTCTTTAGAATCAGCAGACTTAAGCTAAATTCCACCGAGGGGCCAGAGATGCTGTTATCTGAAGAAAGGACATCTGTGTATCAAGAACATTTAATCTTCCTGCTTGTTTTGGTCACAGACTGTCAGAGGCCTAGCCTTGATGCAAAATAAACCATTGTATTCAAAGTGATAAGCTGAAAATTATGTTATTCGTTAGTAGCCTAGCATGCTAGCTTGCTCGCTTATCTTTCTTGCTGTGCTGGGAATAGGTGCTTGGGTAAGCAGTTTTTGAGTAATATAAGTCATGGTCCCGCTGCTGAGGTTGGAGACTCTCCGAGAGGTGGAAACATTTCTCAGCAAGAAGAAGAACTTCTGGAGTCCAGCCAACGTCCCGGTCAGGGGAGGTGGAGAAGCTGCTACAGGCGTCCTGACAACCTACTACAAGTGTGCAGTCGTTGCCTCGCTTCGGCAGTTGGGACCAGTCCAAGCGTTGATAAGTATAGTTGGGAAGGGCTTGCATATTGTAGTGTGAAATCAGCTTTTGAATTTGTAATAAACATTTGTATAATCTGAACTGCTCTCGGTGTGTGTGTCTATTTTCTTTCGGTAGCTCAAACACTGGTGACCAATCTAAAACGAACAAAATAAGAGGTACAAGTTTACCCAAAACAGCGTTGTACTTCCTAGGGAACTGCTACTGATCTACCAATGCTTCAGCTTGAGTTCTTCATCAAGAATAAAGAAAAGCAGGGTTCTGGCCCAAAAATTGGTTACTCTTTACTTCCTATGGATCCAGCAAGACCTGCTGAGTCCCTTCAGCACGTGTGTGCATTGCATTCCTGAATTGTGTTAACTGGCACCACACCTTGCATGTGAGATTACATACATCCAGCCTAAATATGTTAGAGGTGGCCTCATCAAGATTCAACTTAATGTCATGAATGCAAAATATACAAACATCTTTCCTTTGTTTCTCTGTGTCCTGCAAAGAGTCGCCAACTAATCTGGTACTATGATTAAAACAAGAAAGAGAGTCCTTTCAGAGACATCAAGCGGCCACGGATCTCAGGGTCTCCTCCAATTTTGCCTCTTCTGTGCATGAGCTCTCCAAATCACATCACCTCAACCTCTGGTTCCAAATCCCTGAAATGTATGTGATGGCCTTTGTCATCGTTAACCCTCTCCTGCACTTACCTCACTTACCAAATCCTCTCAAAAATGACAGTGAGGTCAACTTAAGGAACAGACTCCTGAGGACTGATCTGCTCAAATTAAAATTTTCCTCTCAGAAAATTAAGATTGGATTGGAGGGTAAATGCAATATGCTTTTGAAGTGCAAGTGACTTTAAAGTTAAGACTCCCAAAGCTTTCATCAATGAGAGAAAATCTAGAACCAGCTAATTACACTGGACAACTATTTTTTCCAAAAGGTTTGCTTCCTGAAAATAAAATTGGGGATTGCGATAGACAACTTCGATATGAACACAAACATTCATTTCAGATTTGCTGTATCACAGAGGAAGTTGGAGAAACATTAAATTAACTTTAAATGAATTTAGTACATTTAATCGCACAATGATACTGACACGTTGCGTTAGTTCAACTGACCTAAAAATGTTTTGCTGCTGATTTTCATTTGTACTCAGCATCTGATGCCTCTCATGTCAGCGTCCAACAATAGTCGGCCGGCATCGATGGATTCCAGTTCCCTTGATACCGCTTTTCCATGCTCGCAATGTTTTGGTGAAACCCTTCACCATGTTCGTCAATGACTGCACCGAGATCAGCAGGGAAGACGTCCAAGTGCGAATGCAGAAAATAAATGCTGCGCTTCATGGTTTTGTATACTTGAAGCCCGTGAGAAATGTGACAGAAAAATCACAAAAAAAAGTGATATCTAAAAAAAAAAGGACCTGATAGGAAATTTTTGTGATCAGCAACCTAAAATCCATAAAATGTGCCCAAAAGTGTCCCTGAAGTCAAATCTTCATTGTCCAGTGTTAGAAAGATTGTTCTGATGAGTCAATAACTTGAAGGTGGTCAAAAGAATGGCCAAAGGCAAGTCTGGTAATTCTCGGACATCCAGGGTTTAACAGTTTCTTGCTGAAGTTGGGGCCAAGTCAGAAAAACAATTGAGGAAGAGATGCAGCCAAAAGTCTCACAGAGAGGAATAAGGACTAAGAACAAAGGAAGGTCACGGAAAATGACCAGATGCTGATCGGAGCAGAGAGTTTCAATGCAGATCATCATCAAGAAGGATGGAAGAAGGGTTTCCTGAAATGGACAGGGTTTCATCGGTTTTGGCTGAGACCATCCAACTGATGGACAGCAGCAACTCTCTTCCAACTCGTCTCCTAAAACGACCTCTACAATCACCATGAAATTCAAGGCCAGCGGGATGATAGGAACATCATCACTGCCAAGCTCCTCTCCAATAACCATGCCAGTCCAAGCCAGACACATATCACTTCCCATTACATCCTGCCGGTGGAACTCCCAACTTCATGGCACTATGGGAATTCATGGTTCAAGAAGAAAGCATACCAGCAAACCCCACCCCCCCCCCCACACCCTCCAACTCCTTAAGAACAATAGTGAATGTCTGACAATCGTCAGCCTTGTCAGAGACACACATATCTAAGGAAAGCTTAAAAATAAATGTGGGAGGCTCCAATCGTTTCTTTGTTATAATTCTTGATTTATTGTGAACTACATTAAATATTAATGAACACATAAATCTACCCTTTCCATAATCGCTGAATCAGTCCTATGAATCATCCAATTCCTCCACGAGGGAGACATTTGTTTATGATTACTAACGCAAACTGCATACCTACATGTCAGCTCAGCTCCCAAAGTTCAGATCCCATTAATGTTGAACTAAATGTCAGAGGTGAATGCAATCAACACCCAATACTTCTGCATGAACTTCACACAGGAAACCAAAAGAGCAACTTCTCATTGCAACCTTTAAAATGAACAATTAGTCGGCAGCACTGAATACCAAAAGTAAGCACAAATATTAATTGACTAATTCATGGAATATTTAGTTTAAACAAATGCACCTAATTATAAATATATCCAGCAACAATCCTTAAGAGCTTGTCGTCAAAATTACCTTTAATAAAGGAAGGAAGCATTGAACCACGGGTCACCTACTGGGCCCTTAAATGTTGCAGGAAAATGGGTTCCCAGCTCTAACGCTTCGCATACAATTGTCCCAATTTCTGGGCAGCTACAAAGAGCAGTGAGCCATTTGCAAATAGCCAATGTCAGATGTGATAAATTTAATGCTTTTACACGTTTGCAATGAGGGGGAGGGAGAGACGGTGAGGGAGGGAAAGGGGAAAGAGAAGAGGGAGAGGGGAGGAGAGAGGAGTGAAGAGAGAAAGAGAGAGAGAGAAAAGGGGAAGGGTAGGGAAGTAAAGTATTTCTACTTCTCTTGCACTTATTGGCATGTTGGACACATGACAACCAATGTATGGATTCCTCGATATTTATATTGAGGAACTACAAAATAATATAATAATAATTGAATCATCTGTTTCATTCAGAAACTTCATTCAAATTTCTGAAGTGGGATTATCAACTCAAAGATAGAAATACTCGTGCTCAAAAGGTAAAGTGAAGAATTCAGGCATGTCTTCTCCGATTATTTTAGACAAAGTTTCATTGTAAAATGAGATTGCAGTGCAATCATGTATTAGATGCCACAACGTGATCAAAGATCTTCACCGATGAAGGAATCGAAAGATGCAAGTGAGCCTCTAACTGTTACATGATGCTGTGCCATGAATAATTGAATGCATACACAGATATAATCCGTGACAAACAATCATCCAGTCCCAAGACATTCTGCTATGGGCATAAACCAACGGAGTCAAGCACTTTTTTAGAGGATTGAAAAATGAACCTGAGCTGTTCTGATTTTTCACTGGTGAATTGACATCAGGAATCTACTAAAAACAATGAAGGGAAGCAATAAAGCAGAAATTTCCAACTTGGATCCTTCATTTAACATTTACACATGAAAATTGAGGATAAATGGGTGTGGGGAGCAGAAGACTAGTGTTTAATTATGTATGAGTTCTTAGACAACACATGGATGAAAGAAAAGATTCATTACTTTAAAATTGTTGTAAACAACACCATGAGGCAGGCCACAAGGCTGCAAGTCACCATTACAGATCTTGCATATTGTGTATCAGCCCCCTGCTGACAGCCTAATCTAATCAAACATACACTTTACCATACGCTGGACACTTTTTGGTAGGTGTTGTGTACCACATTGACAACATGGCGTTTGATTGTCCCTTTCATTTTTGTTCGCTGGCTATGCCTCTTTCCACTTTGGCGTGCTTTTTGTTAAATGGTTTATGTCTATTCTTGCTCACTGCATCCACGTTTTAGCTAGTTTCACTGAACAGCTCTTTTGTCTGTTCTTTTACAGTTTCTGTAGCCCTACAGAATGCTATAGCTGCTTCCAGGTCTAGATTTTACTCTCTTAGCAGTCTTTCTCTTAGACTATTATCTGGAATACCACACACAAGTCTGTCTTTTATCAGCGAGTTGGTCATGCCACCAAATTCACACGTTTTGCTTCTAATTTTCAATTCAATCACATACTGATTGATACTTTCTTCATTTTTCTGCATAAATGTTAAAAATCTGTGTCTCTCAAATGTCATATTATGCTTAGGTATGCAGTATTCCGGAAACTGTTCCATTATTTTTTCCAATTTCATTTTGTCTCCTTTAGCAGAAGATGCGAAGTTATTATACACCTCCAGGGCTTCACAACATGTAAGAAACCTGACGCTTTCACTTTATCACTTTTCTCATCAGCTCCGATTGCCACTAAATGCAATCCAAAATGCTGTTTAAATCTGTTCCAATTTTCAGCCACATTTCCTGTCAGCTGAAGTTTCGCTGATGGATGTAATCCTTCTATTTTTCACTGTGTTAGTTTCTCTTCACTGATCAGTTGCTGACTTTAGATTTTACCTTTTAAAGTATTTCCTTCTAATTTGCTTCATTCCACTTCTGACACGAGGTTTCATCTTGTATCCATATGTGCGAGTTCTTAGAAAATACGTGGATGAAGGAAAAGGTCTTGACTTTAAAGTTGTTGTAAACAGCACCTTGAGGCAGGTCACGAGGCTGCAAGTCACCATTACAGATCTTGCATACTGTGTGTCAGCCCCCTGCTGGCAGCCTAGTCTAATCAAACTGTAAGGCATTGCTAGTTGCTTTGCAACCTCATCTATGATCAATGTGAACGCTATCACAACGCTGTTACAGCACTAGTTGAATCTGAAGTCAGGTTCAAGTCTGGCACCCTCTGTCAGGAGTTTGTAGGTTCTCCCTGTAACTCTGTGGGTTTCTTCTGGTTGCTCCAGTTTCCTCCCATCCTTCAAAACATACAAAGGTTGTAAGTCAATTGGGTGTATTTGAGCAGCACGAACCTGTGGGCTGGAAGGGCCTGTAACCGTTTCTCAATAAATAAACAAATTAAAATCCCAATTAATGCCAAAAGAGGTTTCTCCATTTACAATGCTGAATGAAATCATAACTTTGGTGTAAATATGAGTCCTCAACAGAATTCTAATTCCCACATGTTGCGCACACACAAAATCTCAAATGCTACAAACATTGATTTTAAATGATTCCTTGGAGATTTTTCTGCTTGGAACTTGCAATCTATTTATGTTCTGCATATCCTCCTACTGTGCCATTCCCCCAAACAATGATTCATTCTGATCACCAAGAAATGCACTTAATAGAGAATGCAAGTGCACAAACTGTAGACTGTAATGCCACCGTGCAGAGGCTCGTGTTAATGCAATGAGAATAGCAATTTGATAAGAGTTTTCAATAATCCAGTTTTGGTGCATTTAATTTAATAAAGGGCTGTTTCTGTTTAGTACTTTAATGAAAACCTATTCACCCTTTTAGGATGGAGAGACATTTTGAAAGGGTGGACCCAACATGCCTTGACAAAATTATTCCAATCACTGTTTGCAAACAATCATTAGGAGTCCTCAAATTTCAAGCAGGCTTCGGCTACTTTCAGCCTCACCCAATGCCTGCCCAAGAATGTTGTAATTTGCACTATTGCCCCTTACTTCACGGCCTGCAATTAGCGAGCAGATTAATCAAGAGTGAAGTGATCGAGAAATGGGTGTCACTTCGTGCTGTAAATAGAGATGCTCTTCTTGCTGTGTTAATATTTGCAGATGGAAAATTTCACAAGTATTTTGTCCACTCTATCCCTTCCTTTGACTATTCACTCTCGATTCCTGACACCAGTTAACTCGTGGAAAAGAAAAGCAGATCAGATTGACTCCCATGACTCCCACGTGAATGACGTATTCCAGCAATGTGACAATGTCACAGAACATTCAAACTGATTCAAATAGCCTAAAGGCTTAACACGGAATGTGGCTGATCTGTGCTGGTCTCAACTCATCTTCTGTGCCAGTCCGCATCACCCTCACTTCCTCAAGTTTTGAAATATTTATTCAACTACAACTTCTAATCATTTAGCATTCACTCCTCTCTGGGAGTGAGAATCTTAATCAGGATTAAGATCCTGATTGGTGATTTATTGTTGCATTTTGTAGTTTTACATTTTAAATTTAGCCATACAGCATGGTAACAGGCCTTTCCAACCCATGAGCCCTTGCCATCCAAATGTGCCAATTAACCCATAAATGCCATGCATTTTTTGGAAGATGGGAGAAAACAGGAGAACTGGAGAAAACCCACGCAGACACGGGGAGAACATACAGACAGACAGCACCGGATGGGAACCAGGGTCGTTGGCACTCTAATAACTTTGATATAACCATGATGCTTCTTGATCCATTAACTTTATTTGTGCTTACTTATGTTTTCACGGTCACCAGTTTGTCTTTAAACATTTAATGGCTTGCAGTATATATTGTTTCAATTCTCCTGCACTTTCCTTTCTTCATTTATCTGCAAAGCTGCAGTACCTGCTGACATGTTTCTCATCAAAACTGGCTCAGACCAGTTTGCAGGATCAAAGGGAAGCATTCCTTTTAACATGCCGAGTTACTGACTGGGCTACAGACCGACCCGATCTGGCCTGTGCTACGATGGACATCCAAACAGATGGCTGTGACCATGAGATTTTCCCCTCATTCTTGCATTAAGAACATTATATTTGGATGCAGCACTTCTCTCTGAGAGAAGATTTTTGTTTCTCATGAAATTCAAAAAACTGCAGTTTTCTGGAAATTTAAAAAAAAAAGATTCTTCCATTAGTGAAAACATCTTGATATCGACTTTATCAAGTCCCCTTCCAATCTTAGTTTATCGAAAGTACAAGGTGTATGGACCCAAACTGTTTAGCCTCTCAGGGCCTCAATATATTTGAGAAAGCATCACAAATTGGCAACCAGTATGGTCACATATCTTCAGATTTGCTGCAGGACAAGGATTGTGGATTGAAGTGTTTCCGATCTTCAAATGTAATTCACTGTTAAGCTAGATGCTATGGAGACACACAAACACACATATACATACACAAACACATATGTAAACATACATATTCACATTGTGGTACACACAATCATCACATGATGGAGTGATTAAACGGATTTAATGACCAAAAAACCTGAGCATTACTGATATACGAATTGGCCAGGTTCCAGGTACAGAAGCAAGAGGGGGGCAAGTCCGGGCACGCCAGCCTTCATTGGGAAATCCGGGGAGGAACTAAGGGAGGCGTTAGAGAAGGTCAGGTTGGTTTGGACTGGCCATTCTATACATTTATGCAAATGCCTTTCACCACACAAATACTGTATGTATATGTATACACTCAACACACACATGCATATATGTAACGGAGGTTAAACTTTGAAGCATAGATCCTTATGAAATTACTTTTAGTAATTAGAAAGGAATTAAAAAAGCATTAAAAAGTTTGAAGAAAAGCTCAAAATCTTTGATGCAGCAAATTCACCCATGTGACATGTATTATAAATGAAACTCTGAATGCTTGAGTAATGTACCACCATTGAGAGGTAAAGTATCAATGCCTGCTTAGTTTATTAGAAAAATATCAATGGCATAGAATCAATGCATTGAATGATAGAAATGTTTCAGCATGGAAAGAATCTGCTTGAAATATGGAGGAAAATATTATGCCTTCCCTACCTGCTGGTCTCTGGCAGGAGAATATTTCATTTCCTTTGAATAGTGTTGAAGTATGTGAGTGAAAAATGTAACATCCCTGGAAATGGAGATGGCGAGATGCAAGTTCATTGTTGCATCGCCTTGGTAAGCAAGACATTGTTCTTTTTACCCTGCTCGGAGGTGATAGGTGCAACAAGTATCAGATATTAACGAGGAGGTCATGAACAAAGGGCAGTCATTTCATACAACACTCCCCACTGACAAAGGAATGTCTTATCCTTAACATGCCAGGCACAACCAGTCTCCAGCAGAGAAGATTTCTCTTCCAGCATTGCCTTCCCTTCATTCTGCCAAGCACACAGCCCTACAGGGTAGGGTATCTGCAGAATAGCCCATTGTTTTCTAGGAATAAGAGGTTATTCTATTACAAACTCCTGTTTTTTTTTAGTGAGTTCTACTTCAGGGGATGGAGCAGGGTGCAAACGTTCACACAACTTATTATCACAGACTGCTTGGTACCAGTGAGTCTAAACTATGAACAAATGATGCTCTGGCAGAAGAACCAAGAACAAGGGTTGTTTATCCAGGGAAAAACAGATGGAACACTTACAGAGAGTGAGTGATGATTATGAGAGATGTGTTTTGGACACTTAAAGAAACAATATTTCAATATTGATCAGCAAGTCATCTGATAAAACACAGCAATGGAATGGCTCTGTGAAATGGACAATTCTGATGATTCTCCTTGTCAGGGGAATTATTGTTGAACCACCTTGACCATTGTATGGTCATTTTGAGTGACCCATATCTGGGTCAAGGAAGCAGGAGAATTGCTTCATTGGATCTGGCCATTCTAATGGTCATTTCATCTGGCCAGTGCTTGGGTTTTGGAAGCATCGTGGAAGTCACACGCTTAGTTTCCCCTCCAACCATTCATATGAAAGAACAAGGATTCGTGAGTTTCGATGGTCTGATCACTCGGTCTCACCTCCTTCCTAATTACTTCTGAGCATCAGTTCAATAGATTGAGCTTCAACACTGGATTTCTAAGACTGAAGTTTGGGAATGACTTTCTAGAATTGTGCCTACACACACACACATTCATGCATAATTTGGGGCTAAGTTTACATAAATTATTAGTAGTTATGAATAAATATATTACTTCAAAAATAACACTGTCTTGGTGAATGTCTATTGCTGTTGGTCTGTAACGTAACAATTCAATTAGCTTGGTTAGCAAATATCCTTTCGAACCCAGCTTCCCACAATAGAGCATGTTGATTGATAGCATAATCTGCATATTTCAGAAGTCTCCATTATTCAAATCAATATTGTTCCTGATTTGTGCGGAGACACTGCAGGAAATCTAGAACTTCTGATCAAAGTGAGGCCACTGATAACAGTGTGAAGGAAGGGAAGGTTACACAGAGGCCAAAATCCTGAGCAGCAGTGAGACTTGTGGAGGATCTCGGGGTGAGTGGGATCAGGATCCTAAGGATGTGATGGGTAATGAGTGAATGAGTTAGGATGCCTGCAGCCAGAGCGCTGGTGAAGCTTATTTAATTTTATATCGAACTGAAACAATGATCCATGTTTCACTGCCATCTATTGGTTGTGACTATATGTTTCTGACATTTGAATCTCTCTCCTGAATTTGATTCACATTATTTTCCCCATCCTTGTCCTTTCCATAGGGCCAGAAAGCAAAGGAACAGAATTAGGCCATTCGACCCATCAAACCCACTCCATCATTTCGCTATGGCCGAATTCCTCTCCTTTTCAACCTCATTCCCCTTTAACCCTTCCTAACCAAGAACTTACCTGCCTCTCTTGTAAATGCACCCAATGACCTGGCCTCCACAGTCGTCCGTGGCAACAAATATAACAGTGCTTTCCTGTTGAAGTCGGTGACACCTCATCCTGATTTTGATCATGTCACCATGGCAGTGAGAACAGATACATTTGGTGCTTGTGATTCTAAATCATCACTGAAAAGCAATTTTGGGTGACAAAGGCTGAAAAATCACCACTTCTCTTCCACCTGGAAAATCCAGCACTCTCACCCAACTTCTTCCTCCTCCCCTCAGCCCATCACCATCCACCAAGTCAACAAGGTGAAAAGTGGATCTCTTTCAAGTCTAAGGAAGGGGCCATAAGTAAACAAGATGCAAGGAAGGAAGGAAGGAATGCCAAGCTCTCCTTTTGGAGTGAATGTACATGCAACAGAATGAAAAGGTACTCCACTGCTTTAATTGCTTGCTCCTAAGTTAGGTTAGAACTCATTGCGAGGTTTTGGTGTGAGGGCAGAGCAGATGACATAAAGCTTGGTTCACCCCGTCACTGAAATGCAACAGCATTTTCAAGATTATTTTATTGTCATGTAATCAAACAGAAAATGTAATATTACACAAAATTTCCTTTAGTCTACCATAAGACAAACAAAGATTGGCTATTGGCAAAAATTGCCTAGTGTCCTTTCACCAGAGAAAGAAAAGCAGCAAGAGATCGTATACAGAATCTGTGGTGTCCTGCCTTGCTGTTGAGCTGAGTAAGTAAAAGAGAGGAGTAAAACATGAATGTCTGCAGTCACCGTGATTGAAGTAAAAACGCAAGACTGTAGGAACTCAGCAGGTCCAAAAGTGGACTTGATGTGGCAAAGATAAAGATACAGTACAACATTTCGGGCTTGAGCCCTTCACCAAGGTAGAAACAAAATGTGGGCAGGCACCAAAACAAGCAGGAGGTTACAGGTGGATAAGGGACAGAGGGCACACCAGCAAACAATGGTATTGTTGTGGGGGGGGGGGGGGGTGGGGAGAATGGCTCTGTGAATGGAGATGGAAGTGAGTGGAGAGCTGGAAATGAGTGAAGAGCTGGAGGAAAGGAGACAAAGTGATAGGGAAGAGAGGGAGTTGGTGAGCAGAAACCAGAGAGGTCCATTTTTGATGGAAGCGGGCTGAAGGGATCCTGGAAGTCTGAACTTCAAAGAGGAAAAGTTATAAATGCACAGCAGTTCAAGGAGCCCCTCATGAAAGAACTAGTGGCCATTACCCTTGGAATGGACCCTCGCCTGGACCAGAGAAGTCTCTATAGGAAGCTCACAAACTGAAACAGAAGGTGGTCTAACCTCACTACTCTTTTCTGTCTCAGGACTGAGATACCGCTTTCGACTGATGCTGCCACACCTGTAGTTCGGGGAGGGGCGGGGTTGGGAGGCGGGTGCTCTGAGATTTTGTTTCAGTCACCAACCAACTGGTGCTCAACAATTTGAAGAGCCATTCCACATATGTGGTGCAACCACTGTATTGTATGAGCTGGCCTGCCCCCTGACTCCTCCCTCCTGGAAATCCCTATAAAGGCTCTTACGCCCAGACTCCTCCCTCAGTACCTCCCTTGGAACAGGGCAAGCAACAGGTGAGGTGTGTTGCTGTCTTAAGGTGATTAAAACCTATTAATCACAACCCCCTGTCTAATCTGGTTGATCGATAGCGTGACAACATTTAAAGGAGCAAATAATCCTGGTTTGAGAACAGAGAAATAGACGTCATTTAATTATCCATTTAATTCACAAGAGGGTGTTCTTTACCAGAGGTTATGGTATTCGCACAGACCAAAACATCTTTATATTGCAGCAAGATTGTGAATGGACTTTTAAAGTGTATTTCAGATCAGGGACTCATTTACTTGACAGGTCAAGATTATGTTCTTTGGCCAAACAGTTAAAACAAGCCCAGTGTCCTGCATTCTTTCCACAGTCAAGGAGCTTCCTCTCCGGGGGAGTCACGTGATGGAGTAGTGGCCGGACGGTGAACTCCAGCCCTCTCCAGAAAAGTCGGGAAAAACAAAGGAAAACACAAAGGCACAGAAATAAAAGTTACAGAAAAGTGAGTATAAAGGTGGAAAGAAGATGGCGACAAAAAAAGAAAAATCGAAAGCAACGGTAAGAAGAGAGGAAGAGAAGACAAAGGAGGAAAAAGGTGAAGGCCTTACCTGTCCGAAGAGGCCCGCTGCGGAGAGAGAAACCCACTCCCTCAGGTCGGTAAATAATGGACTACAAAAATGGCTCGCTGAGCCGAGTAAAAGTGCGCAACCGCGCATGCACGAGGAATCGCGCATGTGCGATGCGCATGAAAAAAAACACACCGACGGGAGGGGGGACCAGCTGGGGAGTCGATCTCCACAGCCGGCAACGACAGCTGCAGAACACCTGCAGCAAGAAGAGACCACAGAAGACAATAGAAACAAGAAAGAAGAGAAGGAAAGGGCACCAAAGAAACAACAGATGGCCAACCCAGAGGAAGAAGAAGAAGAGGAAGAGTACAGTGAAATAGAAGAAGAAAAGAAAGGCAAGATAAAGGATATACTTTCTCTTATTAAAGGATACATGGAATCATTTAAAGAATGGCAAACACAGGAATTTAAGGATTTAAGAAAAAGAATAAACAACACAGAAGAGAAAATGAATAAAATAGAGATGACCTTAACAGAAATGGGAAAGAAAATGGACAAGATGGAAGAGCGGGCAGTAGCAGCAGAAATGGAGGTAGAAGACTTAAAAAAGAAATTGGAGGAATCTAATAAAAAAACTAAAGAGACACAAGAACTACTAGCTCAAAAAATAGATACAATGGAAAATTATAACAGAAGAAATAACATAAAGATAGTGGGCCTTAAGGAAGATGAAGAAGGCAAGAATATGAGGGAGTTTATAAAAGAGTGGATCCCTAAGACCCTAGGATGTCCAGAACTACAGCAAGAAATGGAAATAGAAAGGGCACATAGAGTATTGGCCTCTAAACCACAACCACAACAAAAACCAAGATCTATTGTAGTAAAATTCCTAAGATGTACTACAAGAGAAAAGGTACTGGAGAAGACAATGGAAAAAGTAAGAGAGGGCAACAAACCACTGGAGTATAAAGGGCAAAAAATCTTCATTTATCCAGATATAAGTTTTGAACTCCTAAAGAAGAGAAAAGAGTTCAATACAGCAAAGGCTATTTTATGGAAAGGTATAAATTTATACTAAAGCATCCAGCAGTATTGAAAATATTTATTCCAGGACAACAAAACAGACTATTCTCGGATCCAGAAGAAGCACGAAAATTTGCAGAACAATTACAAAAATAGACTGAGGGAGGAAGACGGGTAATGAGAGTTAAAATGATCACGATTGATATGTATGTGGGTAAAGACAAAAATAGACTGAGGGATGAAGACGGGTAATGAGAGTAAAAATGAACACGATTGATATGTATGCGGGTAAAGAGGTATAAGAGTGAATAGAGACAATGTGCATACGTGAAAGTATCTGTACTTAGAGGAAAATATAGATAGTATAGACAAGAATTAATAAGGGAAGGTAATGGAATAGAGAGAATAAGGAGGGAATTAAAAGAGTGACCTTTGTGACATATGAAAAGTGAAATCTTTTCTGGGGGGGGTGGGGTGGGGTGGGGGGAAATAGCGGTCACTGCAAAATCAGTAGATTCGCAAATCCAAATGGAGAGGGGAGATGTGGTTGTCCGACAAGGGATAAAGGACAACTCAGGAGGGGAAGGGGAGATTGGGGATAAATAAGATAGAAATAGGAGAATAAGGAAAATGTTGGATGTTGTAGGAATGTTGTCTTATAAAGAGTTGAAAATAAGAAAACAGAAATGGAAAAGGAGGAAAGGTAATGATGGAAAAACGGAAAGAGAAGATAAACAAAATATAAAAGGGCTACGCTGAACTATATGACTTTAAATATTAATGGAATACATAACCAAATTAAAAGGAAGAAACTACTAAATTTAAATGAATAAATGTATTCCATTAGAAAAAATAACATATAGGTTAAGAAATAATATTGAAATATTCGAACAAGTATAGGAGCCTTACATTAAATACAATAGCGAAAACCTACCGGGGACAAACATTACCTAAGTTGATGGAAGGAGAAGGAAAGAAAAGAATGGACTCAGTAGAATTTCTGGTGTATTTTTGTTGAATGACAACATTGTCTGACTGGCTTAATGCAACCTAGATTGTATACCTAAAATGGATGAGAGGGGGGGGTGGGGGGGTGGCTTGGGAGGAGGGGTGGGGGGAGAAAAAGTCACTGTATATGTGTGAAAAAGAAATAGTGTATATCATGGCTAATGTGATTTATGGTGTGAAAAAAAAATTAAAAAAAAAAAGGAGCTTCCTCTCTCTCCAATATTTTCCCTGAGTAATCTCTGATCGCAAAGCATTCCCTTCCTATGATCCTGAAGGGGGCTGTCACAGTAGATGTTTCCACGAGTGGGACGTCCCAGTAGCCAACCGTTTTAATTCCACATACTATTCCAACACTGGCATGCCTGTACATGCCCTCCTGCACTGTCAAACCAAGGCTACCCACAAGTTGGAGGATGTTAATGCCAACTGGTCGCTCTCCAACCAGGCCACGTTAACATCGACCTCGAGTTTTCATTCATCCAATCCCCCTAGACTTTCTCTTTCCCTATTCCTCTAGCTCCTCTCCTCCAACCCTTCCTTTCCCTCTCCATTCAGAGAGCTACCCTTTCCGCCAATCACCTCGACTTCTTTTCCTCTTCTACCCTCCCACCTATATCCATCTGTGACCTCTTACCTGTTAGCCTGTGCTCCTCCTCTTGCCCTTGCCTTCCTCCCTCCCCTTACCCTCACCTTTTTATGCAAGCAGCTGCCTGTTTTTGCTCAGACCTTGACTGAGGGCTCAGGCCCAAAACCTTGGTTACCCATTACTCTGTACAGATGATGCAGGACCTGCTGAGTTTCTCCAGCACATTGGTCCATTACACCCAACGCCAGCACCTGTGGGCTTCCCCGTTTAACTGTGAAACAAGGAGCTAGTCAGTTATAAGTGAGGTCTTGAACCTCACCATGTCACTGGATCCAGGAGGGGATGTCGAGAGGGTGGGTCTGGACCAGTGCAACCCCCTACACACCTAAATCCATTCACGCACACGCTGTTCCTTTCTGAGGAGTGGGGTATCTTCATATCAAACCCTACAAACTGACTGAAAGGAACCATTGTCATTCTATGGGATGAATAGTCAGAAGAAGATGATAACACACAGAGTCCATTTTTTTCCCTCCCCATGCCCCAATACATCGGAGAATAAAGTTATATAAATTATACAAATACAAAAAAGATGCAAACACTATGGAGGTCAACAACTCTTGCGAGAAACTGAAAACTGAAAAGTCCCCAGGTACTTTAATTAAAAAGGGGAAAAGGACAAAAAAAACAAGAGCCCATCATCTGCGCCACGTCCTACTTCTTTAATCGTAATCGTTTCCCTGCTGGGATGGATTGTTTCATTTCCTTTATTCCGAAGGGGTGAAATTATATTTGTGGTACCAATGTATTTCAGTAGGGTTGCCACACCTCAATTAATGTGTCATATTTCCTCTTTAAAATGTATGTGATTTTTCTCCAGGATAATACGACTCTGCATTTCCGTATTCCATCATGTCATATTTAGTTGGGAGTCGGACTTCCACGTGACCGCTGTACACTTCCTGGCTACCGACAAGATGACCTTCTCAAACTGAATTTGGTATTAAGACAGTCTAAAACCCACCTCCCCAATACCTCCCAGAAGATACAACTCTGGATCCTGTGGAAAATCCACCTTTGTCATTTTTTTTCAGAATGTCCCCAGGTCATCCCAGAAAGATCTCACCTTTGTTCACAGCCAGGTTGAATGGATAAAGGTTCCAATTTCCAAAACACACCTAAATAATTGTCTGTTCTGACTGATCTTTCTCTGTGTTTTTGCTGCTGGTCGAGTTGTCCAGCCGAAGGTCGCAAAATTAACTGTTTCCTCATACATGGACCAAACCTGAAATGAATGGCAGATTTAAGAGAAAGCTAAAACGTATCCATTTCAGTGTGTCTACTCGTTGACATACACCACAGTCAAAGGAAGGAACACGATTCACACTAATTAAAACTATCTTCTTTGAAAGCAATGTGAGAAGCTTTTGATTCTTTCAACTTAATCCAGCAAAGATCAACCAAATCAGTGCAACGTTTCAAATGGAAGTTGATTTTGGCATTCCTGCTTCCTGTGATCATGGTATTAATTTGGAATTCCTCTTCATTTTCTTAAACATGCATTTTAAAAGCTTTTCATATTAGCAAATATTTAATTTACTAAGAAACAATTAAGTGACAATAAAAAAATATCTGTCATATGATTCAACTCAGTTCCTTTAAATGAATTACAATAATGACTCATTAGGAAGATCACATTTCACGCTTTGGTTTAAAATACCTGCTTTGATGATAAATCCATGTTCAGTCATCATTAATGAAATGAATCAACTCACTCACTGCCCTTAATTACATTAAAGAGTAACCTTAATGGAAGCCAAGAAAAAAAAAATCAGTTGCACATGAAAAGTTTTACATTTGCGACCGTACAAATTGATTTTTTTTAGCAGGAATAGGAAGGTTATGGTGTTCAGTGCAAGTTTAGGTGCATTTGGGGCCCAATTTGTGGAGCACGGTTAACGTAGCGGTTAGGCCATGCCGGCGACTGGGATTTGAATCCAACACTGTCTGTAAGGAGTTTGTACGCTCTCCCCGTGTCTGCGTGGATTTCCTCCAGCGGCTCCGGTTTCCTCCTTCTGTTCAAAATGTACTGGAGGTGTATGTCAACTGGGTGTAATTGGGAAGCACAGGTTTGTGGGTCTGTTACCGAAAGAGGCTGTTACCATACTATATGTCTACATTTTTTTAAAATTCCCAATGGCTTCCAAAGTAGAAATTCCAACCCACTGGAGTTTTTCTCCCTCCCTCTCTCTCTCTCTCTCTCTCTCTCTCTCTCTCTCTCTCTATCACTGGAATGCCAATAAAAATGTTTGTGAGATAGACAGTTTTAGGCAAAATGACTTTGGTTATACGGTATATTCAAAGTTGCAGATGCCAGTGCACAATTCATCGATTCTTTTCAATGACCATAAAGCAAAACCACTTTGGCATTAGTGTAGGTGAAAAGAAGCTGTATTTGAATTTCTGAGCCACATGGGTGAATTACAGTCCAATTCCTGTTAATAACCAAAATACAAGTCAATTCCCCTTGCTCAAATCAAAAGTAAATCACTAATGCCTCAAAGCCAAACTAACTGGACATCAACTAACAGGCCATCAAAAAATACTAAAGCCCTCATTTTTCAAACCATGCCCACTCCCAAGTTACATAAGTAATGCATTTGTGTGAATGTTTCGGCATCCACCAAAATGCATAGCAATCAACACAAGAGGATAAGCATTAATATTCACTGTACATCTTGATGTTCTTTGTAACTTGCACAGCAACTTGGCATGGAAATCTGGCATTTTATTGCAGATTAATGGGTGCAGGAATGCAAAACCTTGAAAGCAGACAAGATGAGCTTTTGAATTTCAACAGTCAAGATGCCCGTAATGATGGATACATTCAGAACAGTAATGTACTCAGTGTGAACGTGATTTCTGAGCCAATAAAAGGTATGTGACTTGATTGCATTATGGCATTGGTAGAAGGTTTTCATCTTCTGGGGATACTGAAAAGATGCCAAGATTCCTTTGAAATCAAACTTTGGGTTCTGGTAAAATCATGGTTCAAAGTGTAATATCCATGAGCAAACTATATAACTTGATTTGGCGGTTGGCCTCTAAGATATAGGATGCAGAGAAAAGCACCAAGTTTCAGAATAACCAGAATAATCGTGGACACTTTGTTCCCTGGCCCATCAACACTCAGCTTCTACTTCTACACCAGTGATTCTCAACCTTTTTCTTTCCACTCACATCCCACTTTAAGTATTCCCTGGGCCATAGGTGCTCTGTATTAAAAAGATTCCTTAAGGTGGGACGTAGGTGGAAAGAAAAAGGTTGAAAACCACTGTTTTAATCAGACCTCATTGACTCATTATGTGCACGGTTTCCTAACTCCAAAGGAAATGGGCCAATGACAATTTTTCTCAAGCAAAATATTTCAGTAACAATTGGGTCTAGAGCAGTGATTCCCTTTCCACTCACCTACCACCTTCAGCAATCCCTTACTAATCACAGAGCACCTTTGGCATAGGGATTACTTTAAGTGGTATGTGAATGGAAAGAGAAAGGTTGAGAACCACTGTTCTACACAGATGGATAGGAGTTGTTGAAGCTGGATATCATGCTGGAGAGTTTAATCGGTGCTCTCTGATCTTGGAATGGCAAATTGTATTACCTGCAGCTTGTATCACAAAATACAAGGACAGGGATTAATATTCACTGTGCATCTTGATGTTTTCTGTAACTTGCACATTGACTTTTCTTGGCATGAGAATCTGGCATTTACACAAGATGAGCTTCTTAATTTCATAGTTCACACCGTGTATTGTGATTTGACAAATGTTGCTTCAGCACGGCTCGCCTGGTCAATACTTATCTCATTTGCGATAGGTGTGAGAACCAACATTGTGAGGATCACCTTCAGATCCTCTAAGGTTACCAGGCTCCTATTCTGACATGGGCACCCATTACACTGGGCAGCAAATGTTTTCAAAAGCTTTGCTTCCTGTGGGAAAAAAATTGGGGATTGTGATAGACAACTTCCATCTGAACACAAAGGTAAGGTAATTTCAGATTTGCTGTATTAGTTAGAGAAACATTAAATTATCTTTTATTGAATTTAGCATGTTGAATTACATAATGATGCTCTCAGGTTGACTTCACAACAGATATGAGGAGCCCAGGGTTTGTCTTGGTCACCAATTTTACAACCAAAATAGAACACAAAAGCTTTCTTAATAAGTACAGTCATGCCACGTCTGAGCCTTAAGCTATGTAATCAAATGTATCATAGCTGTACTGACATTGACAGAACATTTCTGCTGCATTGACTCTTCCAGAAGACAATAAATGCTATTGTTAAGTACACTTACTATCTGATTTCCAGAAGAACATGCACATCTGCACGTGTTCAATCTATATCAATATAATCCACAGCATCTGTATATGTGAGCCGCTTTTATAGGCTTGCCTGAGTCTATCCTGTCCAAGCATGCCCAGACCTAAGACAACATTTACATAGCGCCTGCACTGAGTGCATGTTGGACTGACTCAATTTCAGGTGATTTTTGTGATCAGAAACCCAAAATCCTCCCAAAGTGTTCAGGAAGTAAAATTTTCCTTAAAGAAGGATGTTAATGCACGGGAAGTAGTTTGGAGGTGGCTTATGAGACTAGTACCTGAAATGGGCTTGCTGTCTTAAGAGGAGAAGTAGTGGACAGGCAAGGTTTTTATCTCCGAGAGTTCAGAAGAAGGAGGAACTTAAATGAAACGTGCAAGATCTGAAATGTGGATGTGAAGTGGGTGTTTGAGAGAGAGAGAGAGAGAGAGGAGGGATCTAGAACTAACGATAGCTATTTAAAAACAAGGGTTACCCATTTAAAATGGAAAAGATTTTTTCAATCTCTCAGCAGGACACAAGTTTTTATAAACCTTCAGGGAGAATTTAGCAGATTCTTAATAAGCAAGGCATTGAACACTTTCAAGGATAAATGGGAATGTGAAGTGTGTCTTTCAGTCTGAGCTTCTGGAATGGCAGTACAGACTCAAGCAGCTGAGCACCACCTTCCAGTTCACCCAGTGGGGCAGTGGTGCATTCCTTACTGACAAAAGGGCTGGAGGAACAATGGGCAGTGAATCCAGAGGGAGGGGAGAAACCCCATTTGAGTCCTGTACAATGGGAACATCATTGGTGTGGGAGTGTAACAGAGGCAATTTTGATCCATCCAAACCATGCTATCCCGGATGTGCCTGGTGGGATCTCCCAATCTTATTCCTTCCCTTGAACTCATTCAGATCCCAGCCTTAACTCTGCTAACCATCCCAGAATATTCCTTTTCAATTAATCCTGTGTCACACGGATCCACAGGATGTACTCTTTCTATTCAGTTGCTGCCTGGTCAGTATACGGGAGAGTAGGTTCCCACTGCTTGTGACGTTTCCATCTTTTTGCTTTCTCTGTGTCAAGCCATTCAGGCTGATGGTGGTTATTCATGAGTTTCTCCTTGTTGCCTTCCACTCAGCTCCATTGCAACCTGATTTATAATCAGAAAGGGAAGAGAATTGAAGAACATCCAAGCTAAGTTGTCTCTGTGATTACTTTCCATCTGAAGTATATCTTGAAATTATTAGTGCAAGAATATTACGGTGCTGCAAATCAGAATGATAACACATTAAGCCTTTAAGCTTCCATTAAAATCATTAATTATTCCATTCCATTGTGTCTTTTAAGCTTCTGATAAAATCTTTACCAAACTGCTTTGGATTTTTTTTTTAACTCAGGACAAAAATTCAAAAACATATTCCCAACAAAAATATGAATCAACAACAAAACAATTGAATCATTTTATTGCTTATATAATTTGTATGCCTTCTTTTGGAATGAGATGGGGAAAAAATGGCAGAGCCGCTGTAATGGCAGCACAGCTGCTGCTGCGGACCCAGGAGAGCAGAGATGCAGCGCTGCCCTGAAGGATTCAACAGCCTCATTCTGTTAACTGTGCTTCTAACGGCCCATTAAAGGAGCCGATGGTGTTTAAGTAAGATCCTGTAATCGCGGAGGTCTGTGCCCAAGATGGCGGCGCCAGTGCTCGGGAGCGGCCACCAGGGGTTTTGGTCTTCAGGAAGCAGAGGACCAGGGCAGGGCACCAGAAACGGTTGAGAAAAAGTAGAGGAGATAACCCTATAGAGAAGAGAACCACGACAGCGAACCAGCAAGGGGCTCAGCGGCTGAGGGACCCACGCGAGTTGCAGGCTGCTGGAGACTGGCTCATGGGAATTAGGTGCTGGAGTCAAGATTTTAGGGGAGCTGAGGGCAAGAAGGGCTCCCAAAGGGCCTTGGGCGCTGAAGGCTCCCTGATCACATCAAAGGCTTGGATCCGGAGCTCAAACAGGAGTCTATGTGGCTGCAGAAGAGCTTCAGTGACTCTGAAGGGACTCTCTTTTCCTTCTCTTTCTATTGTATTATAAGGGAGCCAAGCAACGCTCATTGTGACTCTTTGCCTGCGACAGGCTGAAGACAATTTTAAGTAATATTACATGTCTGCACTATTCCATGACAATACAGGAATCTTGAAAGAATGTCATATCTGCTGTTTACGACAAGCAGAAATAAGATACAACCAGACATTTTTTTTAAAAACCCAGAATTGAAATGAGGATGGGACATCGAAAGTAATGAAAGCAGATTAGTAGTAATGGATTGAGTGATGAGGCAGAAGAGGGCCTCCTCCTGATTCCAAATGCTTTCCATGCTATGAGCCCATTGGAATAGACCCAACAGTTTATCAACCAGACCTCAATGGATTATGAAAATACTGTGGTGCTTAACACAGAGTGATGGTCTGTCCGAAGAGGTGGGTCTAAACCTTCCAGCAAAATTCCATCCTCCCACACCCTTTGGGAGTATAAAATGCATCATCAGCAAATTGCTCAGAGAATGAATGGGTCGGGTTGCAAGTGCTGATGGGAAGTAGCTTCAAACCTCGTGAAGGGAACGTCTCAGTTCTTCGTTAAGTACACAGGTCATGCCCAGGGTACTGAAGACCTTCCACTGCTCTTGAGAGACCTGCTTCAGGATATATGGATCTGCTGCCAGTTTCTCCCACATCCCAAAGATGGGTCAGTAAGATGGTTGAATCTTGGGGTCGGGGTGGGGGGGGGGGGGAGAAGAGTTGATGGAGAGAAACAAAGGTGAGTGAAAGTGAGAGCTGGATGATGGGCATGAACTCAATGTCTGCGCTGAATGACTCCATGACATTAGGAACTAGCTTTTTTAAAAAATGTTTTATTTATTAGAACAACAAGTAATAACTACAATTACATAATATAAATATTAAGAAATTATCTCAATTGTTTATGGTTACATAGAAAAAAAACTAAAAGAAACTACAAGAAATCCTAAAAAAAAAACCCTAGTCTCCCCTCCCCTTCCAATTAACCTACCCCCGCCCCCCATAAAAGGAAAAGCTAGAAAAGAAATAGATAAGGAGAATAACTCACAACATTCATTTGCCATCTGGTAAGGAGATTCTAGATCAACATCAAATTTTCAAATCAGAATAATCCAAATATAGGCTCCAAATCTTTTTAAACACATAATAATTATCCCATATATTACAAGTTATCTTCTCCATTGGTATACAAGACCTCATTTCTGAATGCCATCTTTGTAAATCAATCTCCATTTGATCTTTCCACGAAACAGCTATACATTTCCTTGCTACTGCTGAAGCCAGTTGTAAGAACCTCATTTGAAATTTATCTAATTTATTAATCAAAGCCATTTCACTAACTTCCCCATTTAAAAAGATCTAGAGAATATTTTATTTTCAATATATCTTGCAAACACTCTTTTAATCTAGTCCAAAAGCCCTCAACTTTCTCGCAAGACCAAACTGAATGCAAAAATGTACCTTTTTGCTCGTTACATCGAAAGCATAAATCTGAAGCACTCAGTTTATATCTTTTCAAACGCTCTGAAGTTAAATATAGTTGATGTATTAAATTATAACTCACTAATCTATATCTAACATTGACTAACTTTGTCATAGAGTCTCTATTAATCCTCCTCCAAGAATCCATTTTGAAATGAACTCCTTGATCCTTCTCCCATTTAAGCCTCAATTGGCACAATTCAATCTTAGACATTTTTTGTTGCAACAATTTATACATTTCAGAAAAAAATCCTTGCTTTCCTCCATCTCGGATTAGCACTTCAAATATTGTTTCCTTGGGTAAATTCAAATATCTCCCTAAACAATCAGGCAGCATTGATTTAAGTTGATAGAAACAAAATAGAGTACTATTAGGGATTTGATATTTTTTCTTCAACCTTTCAAATGTTAAAAAACGACTCACCTCAAAACAGTCATTTATCATTCTAATTCCCTGCTGATTCCAAATTTTAAGGAGGTTATTGTCAATCGTAAAGGGTATTCTGAAACAAAAGGAGTATATCTAGGCAATCTCCCTGAAAGTCCCATATTTTTACTAACTACTTCCTACACATTTATCAAGTGAAATAAAACTGGAGATTTATAACTACTAATAGTTTTACTATTCCATTTATAAATGAAATGGTCCCTTCTGTCTTCTCCCATTCTCTTCAATTCAATATCCAACCACGTTACAAACTATCTAAATCAAACATTCCATTAATAATTTTCAATTGAGCACCATAATAATGATTTACAAAATTTGGAAGTTACATACCACCTAATTCATATTTCCAAATTAATTTATGCATAGAAACCCTTGCCAATTTTCCCTTCCATAAAAATTTATTTAGAACTAGCTGGATGACCTCTTGTTCTTGGAGTTACCTGGACTTTGCCATATACTTTTTGAAAGAGGCTGCATTTGCTAGCCAGATGACCACCTGAGACATTAGGAACAGTGAGGCAAGCTAAAGAAGGGATCTATCTCTTGGTTAATTCTGACTTGTAGTTGCTTGTAGAAACTTAAGAATGACTTGAGTGACTTTTTTTTTCAGATGGTGGGATAAACTTACGTGAGCACGACTGATTGGTTACTTGTGAGATATTTAATAGGTTATCAAGCCTGGTGAATTTTCACTGATGATAAGCATAATTAAGATGTATAGGGTGCTGAAAAGACTCACAAAGACCTTGCCTGGATGAGTTACAAGGAGAGGCTGCAACAGTTTTCCTAGAGGGAAGAGGTGACATACAGAGGCATAAAATTATGTAAGTCACTGATAGATAACCAGAATGTGTTTCCCAGAGTAGAGGAATATAAAACTGGAGGCATGGGTTTAAGGTGAGAGGGAGGATTTTTAAAGGGGAAGTGAGGGGTATGTTTTTCCATACAAAGAGTTCTTGGTATCCGGAATGAGCTGCCAAAGCAGGTGGTGAAGCCAGGAAGAAGCATCTGGACAGTTCTTGAGGGAGCAGGGCACAGAGGGATATGGAGTTAACGCGGGCAAACAGGATTAGTCCAGCTAGGCACAGTGGTCAGCACAAACGTCTAGGGCCAAAGGGACTATTTCTATACTCTACAACTCTATGATGATCAAGTCTCAGGCACATCATAGCAGCAGAATGTGAAATGCTCAGAGTGGCCCAGTGGATGAGACACCATTATAAATTCTCAAGGCAGTTTGACTGGTCCATGGATTGGAAAGGTTTAGTGGGACAATGGGCCAAAAGCAGGCAAATGGGACAGTTCAGATGGGCAAGATGATGGGCACGGCATTGGCAGTTGGGCTGAAGGGCCTGTCCATGTGCTGTGTTGCTCAATGAATCTATGACACCAAAGTACTGACTCCCAAAGCCTATTAGAGGTACCTAATCTGATTGTTTCATTGGAGAAATCAAAGGATGATAAAGGGAAAGGGCTATGTAAAATCATGTCAATAAAGAGGTGTGGTGTTCAACAGTCATACTGTGGCGAAGTCTTGTATTGGGAAAACAGCTTCAGGAAATAAGTGTCAGTGAGGTTTTCACCTTGGTCAGTGCACAAAAACTAGAACCTGAAGGCAGAGACATCTTTGTCACTGGAGATAATAGAAAGTGAATCTTTGCCTGAAGGCATTGTCTCCATTACATGCACACACATGTGCGCACTCTCGCACATACACCATTGCACACTAACATACCATATACACACACACACGCACCATTGCACACACACACACCATTGCACACACACACCATTGCACACACACATACCATATACACACACACATACACCCACACACACCCACATCCACCATACACACACCCCCCACACCCACCATGTGCATGCATGCACACCATATACATGCACCTCGTACACACACACCACATACACCCACATACACGCACATACCATATCACCCACATACATGCACACACTGGGGGGCGTGGCAAGATGGCGTAGGGAACAGACATGCCTTCCAGACCTCTCCTGACTCTGATTTATTGTTTTGTCTTTAAGTGCCCGTTAAAGTTCTTTTAAAAGTTTATAAATAATAAGAGGTGCTGGATCAGTGCCTAATGGTTTATATGCAAAAAAAAGGTAAAAGAAAACATCAACAGACTGTTAGAAAACTACATTTTCCGAAATTATCTGAGCCTACTTGTTTACAAGAAGCCAGGGCTCAACATAGAATGGATCCAGAAGAAGACGTACAGAATTCAGCATTGAAACTCCGTTTTAAACTGGTAAGGCTCTCTGAAGGTCGCACTCAGCAGCTTTCAGAACAAAGAGCTGGACAGGTGCCAGTATTTCTCACAATAGCCACTGTGAGTGCTGTTACTGAGACTTTGACAGTTGAATCAGCTGGGGCGCCACCAGCTGGAGAGTTAAAGAGCTGTCATTCGACTGCTACAGTGGTGGCGCTGCAAAATGCATCTTCAATTACAACGGTTTTTCCAGATATCGATTCAGTGAAGATAATTAAAGAGATTTGGCTTAAAGATAACCCTGATCTTCAGTCTCCTGGCATTGCTGGGGGGACTTTGAGAGGGATTTTTATACGAAGTCAAACTGCTAGAAAAGATACTAAATTAAGGGAAGGGACAGAAGATCCCGTGGTCTCTAAGGAACAGCAAGACCCCATTATGCCTGAATCTACTTCTGTTGAAATGTCTGTTAAGGATCTTGAAGATAAGATATATTCTGTATCGAGTCACTTAGCTAATTTTGTGAACCTGTTTATTTCCAAGATTAATGCGATGGCGGAAGTCACTAATGGAGCTTTTAAGCTTGAAACCATTGAAAGATTTGAAATGTGTGATCAAGGTTTAGTCGATGCACAGGATCAACTGCAAGATGAAAATAGAATAATTGAAACATTGCAGAGCCAAAATAAAAATTTAGCAAAAAGGGTTGATTATTTGGAGAATCAATCTAGACGGAACAACGTGAAAATTGTTGGTTTGCCAGAAGGCATAGAAGGACCAGATCCAAGAAAATTTTTTACTGAATGGATTCCACGAGTGTTAGGACAGGATAACTTCCCTGAAGGTTTAATACTGGAACATGCTCATAGAGTTTTAAGAAGAAAATCTTTTTCAGGACAGAATCCAAGACCTGTTCTGATCCTTTGTTTAAACTATTGTGACAGAGAGACAATTTTACGTATGGCTATTAGAAATGCCCAGCAAAATAGATCTCCTTTGATGGTTCAGAATAATCCTGTTTTCTTCTATCAAGATTTGAGTCAAGAAATTATGCTTCAACGACGCGAATTTAATTCTGTGAAAGAACGGTTGTGGAAAAAAAGACATAAGGCAACATTCAGGTATTCTGCGGTACTGAAGATTTTTTAGGATGGAAATTAGCCAAAGTTCTTTGACAATCCTAAAGAGGTTATGGACTCTGCTCAGTCTCTACCAATCATGCAGTTTCAGGAACGATGTAGTCCTTTAAGGTCTCCAAAGAGAGTAGAGATGTAAGGTGGGATCCAGATTTTTAAAAGAAATGGAAGCAATGGTGACCGAAGTGGTAACGTTGATTTAAAAAAATATATCTTTTATCTTTTTTTTTGAGATAGTTTAAATAATGATGATAGTTTAATGAAATGGGAGTTGGGAGAGGGAACTGGGTGGGCACTAGTTTCCAGAAGTCATCAGCTACCTGTGAGTTATCTCACACCCAATATTTTGGGGGAGTTACCGCTTTGGGCGGTTTAAACAGGAGGAGGTAGTTGTGACCTCCAACCTGTTCCTTTTTTCTTTTTAATTTTTGGGTTAAGAAGTGAAGGTTTTTTTTTAATAAATATTTTTTTTAACTCTTTGTTTTCTGATTGTAATTGAGAGGAAATTAGGAGGTTTTTTTTCTCTTTTTTTTCTCTTTTTTTGGGGGGGGTTTCTCTTTTTTCTCTCTTTTTTAAGAGGATGATGTCACAGAAGATAATAAGTCAAAAATTGAGGATGTTGAATTAGATGAAGAGGAAGATGAGGGGAAAGGTGATAAGAAGAAAAAGAAGAAAATCAAGTACAAATACATTGAGGGAGAAGAGTTTAATAAAATTAAGTTAATTTCGATAGAGAATTTTGAAGATGTTATAAATGAAGAATATGGAGAATTTTATAAGAGTTTGAACTTTTTTTTCTTTTTTTTTCTTTTTTTATATAAGGGGAGGAGAAGGGAATAAAAAGTTTATCTGATTGTTTTTCTAAGGGATGTTTTTGTTCTCTCGATGAATTATAAAGGAAACTTGGTATTAATGGAAATTTTGTATTTATGTATTATTAATTATGGTTTTTTGTATTACAGATATGTGGTTGATATATGATTTTAATATTTGAACTTAGTTTTAAAGTGGATTTCATTTGTTAAATACATGTATTATGTTTGATATAAATATATGTTTAAGGGTATTATTTTAGTATTGATATTTTTTTTGTTAGTAATTTTTTTTGTTGTTAAGTTTTATCCTTTTTTTGTAAGTGGGGTTTTTTCTATTTTATTTACAACATTGTTAATTAATTCTTCACTCTTTATTTTGGGGGGAAGGTTGGATTAATTTTAAATTAGACGATTAATGTTGTGTTATAATTATTGGGGGGGTTAATTTGTGTAGTTTAATGATGTAGTATTCTAATTTTTATTATCTTATTTTTTATTATTTCTTTAAATGTAATTTTTATTTTATTCATGTCATAAAATTTTAAATAAAGTTGAAAAAAAATACATGCACACACCATATACACACACAGACACATATGCACACACGGATACACACACAGATACACACATACCATACACACACATACCATATACACACACACAGAACACACACATACCATATACATACATATACATACACATACATGCACATGCACACATACCATATACCCACACAGACACACATGTATGGACAAGCACATGCACACATACATATTCCACATACCCATTCAGACACACATGCACACACACGCATACCATATACACACCTGGATACACACATGCACCACATTCTATATACACACACGGACACACACATGCACACACATTGACAGACACACACTGTATAAGCATGAGAGTACAAACTGTCGTCAGCCAATGAATGGGTTCCATTTTTACAGATTTCCACAAGTCCATTTTGTTCACAAGTCAGAAAATTCACAAAATTCACTCAATGATGGTAATGATACCTCTAAAGTGTTGTAAGAAATAGCATAAAAATTATAAAGACTGGTAAGAAAGTAAAATTAATTTTTAAAAAATGAAAGATGAAATATTTCCTCACTTGGATGGTGACAATTCATTGAAATTCGATCCTTCAGGCGCTTTAGATACTTCGCTGGGGAGAGTATCTCGGACTGAGATAGATACAGTTGGACTTCAAAGGTGTGAAGGAAACCAGCTGGCTCTGCTATGTGGTGTGACCTTGCCTTTTTGGAGTAGTGGGCTGGGGTGGCCAATCATAGTTATAGCAGAAGATTCAGATCAGTATTTCTTCCCTTTTAGAACTATTCGTCAATTGACAAATGGGATGTATTCCTGGGAAATAATTCCTGATGTGAAAAATCATAAAATGAAAAGTCTAGGCAAAGAGTATTATGAGCAAAACAGCAGACTATTGGCTTAAACAGTGGTTTTAGAACAAACATTCCTGCATTTCACTTAATCTCAATTATTTTTAAATAATTTCTAATATATGCATGTGTTTTTAAGCAAATGTCTTTAAAATGTTTTTAAAATAATTGAAATCTAAAATATGAAACCTTGTAGCTACAAGCAGCTTTACTCCAACTTGTTATATCACCTACCCTCTGATGGGATTGGTCTCCCGGGATCTGGCCTCAGGGATAGAAGCAGCACAATTACCCAGTCATCACGTTTATCCTCTCAGATGGATGCAGGAGATCACATTGGGCACAATTTTGATTAGGAGAAGATTTGTTAGTTTCTGATCATTATTTATTTTGGAACCTGTTTGCAATGGCCTCATTCTGCTCCTAAGTCATATGATCGAATTTTGCTAATAAATAAGCCCTTTTCACACTGGCCAACCTGTACATTGGCCATTCAATGAACTGCTTAAAAAGCTGTTTTTGCAGTTCACACTGGACCGCTGTTAACCAGTTCTCTGCATCCTTTCACACTCACCACCAAGCCTCCCTGGGGAGAGGGGCGCCTATCTTCCACCGGTGATATCTGAGTGGCGCATTGAACGATGGAAGACATGCCCTCCCAGAATTCTGTGAGGCAGAGAAACCCGTCCATGAGTGCTCTGTACATACAGCCCTTTCTCTGCCACGCGGAATTCTAGAAGGGCAGGTCTGCCATTTCTCTTCCTCTCTAAATCTCCCTTCTCTCCGCCTCTTACATACATATCTATCTATCTATCATTGATTATTGTATGTACCACTTCAGAGAGAGAGTGTGTGTGTGTGTGTGTTTCATCTCCGCTGCAACTTTCCCATGGTCTTTATTAACTGTCTACCTATATGTTTTATTGCTGCTACCACTTTCCCATGGTCCTTTAGAAATTTATAAAGGTTTATATAGGTCGGTTCAACAACAGGGGCTGAAGGGCTCATTCTGTGCTGTACATAATGCTTAATTATGTAATAATTAGGAATGATTAATTTTGATTAAATACAAGATCATAATACATTGATCAGGATTCAGTAAATTGAATACAAAGGTTACACCTTTTTAATCTTTTGTTTCCTGCACATTCCTGCACTCATGCAAAAAAAAATTCATCAACGCGTCACTACTTTGTCCCTGGATGGTCCAGGTCCCTTTCACACTGGGCGAATTAGCATGCAAGCCAATAGGTAGGATATATCATCCCCATTGCAGTCCTTGGCAGTCATTTGCATGCTGTTTCATGGGCGTTCACACTGGCCCTTTAACCAGTAATATTGGCCGTTAATTATGATAAGGTGCACTGACTACTTTCTAAGTAAAGTCCCTCAGATCATTGTTTCAATGCACTTTAGTTTATCTTCAATCCTACTGGACATCCTAGGGAGAACAAATGCTAGTCTCTTTTAATTGGATCACACCTCATTAGCTAATGCAAAAAGGCCAACATTTTGAACAAGGTCTTGTTGGAAGTAGGTTTTTTTATTAGAGTTTGATCACCTTGGTAGCTGTCAGGTGATTGAAGCTAATCAGAAAATTGCAACATTTTATTAAATGTTAAATGGCCTTCAACAGTTTGCTGCAGGTAACTGTGATTTGCCAAAATGAACAGTAATTAGGAAGAGATGGTTTGATTGATCCCAGGGAGAGTCAAGATGTTGACTTTTGGTTGATGCCAAAGAAAATTGATTCAAGGCAGAGTCCAAAACAAGCCTCTCTGCCCTGGGAATGCCAATCAGGAAACTGATGATCGCTCAACTCTGCTTAAGGACACAAATATATTGTGACTTCAGTGACAGTGCCTCTCATTTTTCTAAACTCCAAGGAATGCAAGCCAATCATTTCCTTGTATAGCAAGTCAAGTGTCCCGGGGAACAGTCAGGTAAATCCTCATTGTATCTCCCCCATCCCAAGGAGAGCTAAACAGTACACAATACTCCAGGCATGGTTTCATGTCATAAGACATTTTGACTTCTGCACTCAAACCCTCTTGGATTAAAGGCCAGGTGTTATTTGCTTTCCCAATCACTTATTGCAATTATGTGATAGCTTAAAGTGGACAAGGACCTTATATCCCTTTAATATCGATTTTTACAAAAACTCTCGCTATTTAGAAGACTCTCTGATTTTCTGTCCTGTGCACTGAAGCGATGAACACATTTGAATTTAACTTTTACGATAGAGCACGGTAGGAAACTATACCAGCCTTTGAAACACAATTACATCCAATTAACTTACCATCCTATACTTAATGAATGGCCCAAGCACGAAATGCTGGTTGCCCTCTACTTCCTGTGAATGATGCATGACCTGCTGTATTTCTCCAGCACGTTTGTGTGGGGCATTCCCCCGCAGCATCTGCAGGTTTTCTTGTATTAACCTTTGTTTTTGAAAGGTGGGAGGAAACCAGAGCTTCCGGAGAAAACCCATGCAGACAGGGGGAGAACGTGCAAACTCCTTTCAGACAGTGCCAGATTCGAACACGGGTCGCTGGCACTGTGATAGCGCTGCGCTAACCAGGCCTTGCACATTGTATCTTCTCACATTATAATTGCATCTTCTGGGTTCTTGCTCACTCCTGCCCTCTTCAGCTCCATTTACATCCTCCTCCTGACATCACTGGCAAACTTGGAAACCTGAGTGAAGTTTAAAAAAAAAACTACTGGGAATACTCAGCTGGTCAGTCAGTATCTGAGGAGAAAGAAAAACAGAGCTTGATGTTCCACTCTGAATACCATTCATCAGAAATGGGAGGGGGGGGGGAGAACAAGTTAGTTTCAGATGCAAAGAAGCTGAAGAGAATGGAAAGGACAAAGAAAACATCTATGATGGGTCAAGCCAAGATTTCTGAGGTGGTTCCATTGTTTATGGGGTTGTCGAGTTGATAGGTTAATGAGAGACAACTGGAAATTGTTAAGCTGTGAAATGCAGCTCAAAGTCATGGCTGAAACCAAAAGATGAATGTTAGTAATACCCAGCAGTACGGGCAGCATCTGTGAAGGTGAGAGAAGGGTGGAAATTGGAGGCAAAAGGAATTAAATTTTGGAGTTCCACACAGGAACAGTTTACAGCAATACAGTCATACGGTTAACTTGAGCAATGCACAAAATGCTGGAGGAACACAGCAGCTCAGGCAGACAATAGGCAGACAACATTTCAGGCTGAAACCCTTCAACAGGAATGATATAATTCATCATCAGGTATGGAAAAGTTAAATTTCAAGTTGATGACCTCTCATGGGAGTAGTAATCAATTCAATGGCCTTAATCATGGTGTTTTGTTCTTTCTTTTACATTTTTAAATGTAGATATAGAGCACAGTAACATGAACCCATGCTGCCCAAATTCCCCAATTTACCAACAACCCCCATACATTTGAAGGGTGGGAGGAAACTGGAACACCTGGAGGAAGCCCACGCAGGCTCTGGAGGAACGTACGAAGTCCTTACAGACAGCGCCAGGTTCAAATCCAGGTCACTGCGCTGTGATAGCGTTGCACTAACTTCTACACTAAAAGTATCTTACAGAATAGTTCCCTTCCCTTCTTTCCCATTTCTTACCTACCACCTCCCCCTTCACCTTTCTTCATTATCTATGAAAAGTGGCACACCTGCTACTCCTGGAAAATATTCACAATGTGATTCAGAATTCATCTCTCAAGTGCTGGAGATGTGTAACCTCAGTCACAATTGATGGACAAATGGACAGTTTAAGAAAAAATAAATAAAATTACGAGCTCCTGTTTCATTTAGTGCAAGTATCACTTTAAGGGCTAGTACTGACTGTCTACATTTAACTACGAACCACACCACCAGTGCGAGTAGAAGACAGCTTTAATAAACTAATATGTACACCAAGAGGTCTTGTCTCTCTGCAAGATGGACCTAGAAGGCTAGACTGTAGCTCTGGACTGCTTTATATACAAGGTCATCGGGATGACCCCTGGTGACCTAGTGGTGTAATTACATATCACCACATTGACTGCAACCATTCCCAGCTGTGGAGACACTGGGTGGCATGTCTTGTACAGACAAGACCCAAAGTTGGTACTCTGAAAGAGAAGAAGGAATATTTATTGCTTTATCCAGGGATACAGGTGGCAAGAGAGTCATGTGATTGGAACACTGAAGGAAACAGCATTCATTATTGACCACCAGCCCTCTCATGGAACACTGAGGTGAAATGGACAATTCGGCTGATTCTCCCTGTCAGGGGAATTATTGAGCCACACCGTGACCAAAGGAAAGGTCACTTCAACTGACCCGCACCTGGGCTTTGGAAGCAGGAGGATTGCTGCATCGGATTATGGCCAAAGAACTGGTCATTTCGACTGACCCATACCTGGGTTTTGGAAGCATCGTGGAAGCCACACATTTATTCCATGCAAGGAAAAGAGGAGTTGTGACAACCGTTTGATATTTTTCAGCAAGAAAAAAAATGTATATAGATATATATATCTATATTTATATAGATATATATATCTATATTTATCTATATATATCTATAGATATATCTATATCTATAGATATCTATAGATATAGATATATATATATATATAAAATACATATAAAGCATATAGTTGGGATTGATTTAACTAATGTGTCATATTATTAGTAGCTATTAATAAATATAATGTTTTAAAAGAAAACAATAATATTGTCTTGGTGAATTTTTATTGTTGCTGGTCTGCAATTCAACAACACACACATATATACACATGAAATAGGCAAAAGGAACAGTTTAAACAAATAAAGGAACCTCTTATTGGAAATGCTCAAACCACCTCTTTAATAGCTCCACAAGAAATGACATTTCAGTCAGAAATAGCTCAAGTCTCATCTTGAGGTCAGTGGTGTTTTTATTCTGTCTTTATTAATAAGGACATTTATCTGAAATAGGCACATGGATGTTGAAACTGTTGCTTTGAAACCCAAAACTAAAAAGGTTTTCACAAATCATATTATTTAGTTAAATGTTCTGCAAATCATCAGGTCAGTATTAACTTAGTTCCATTGAAAAGATGTACTGTGGAGTCAATAATTTCTGAAAAAGAACTCAAATACCGATTAGGACAACAAATGAACAGGCAACTAAAGTGTTCAAGTCACGTTTGCTGTCTTCTGATTGTACAACTGAACAAAACAGCGTTCTCCAGTCCTCGGTCCTAAACATGCAGACACACAACCGGACATAACATAATATCGTTCTGCAGGACAAGTATTTTATCTATACATATAAATAGATAAATATTGTTTTGTACAAAATGGAGTCTCAGAAGGTTAGTGTGAGCAGTTCCTTTGGTCATTCAGCATTTTCACTGCCTGTGGGAAGAAGCTGCTCCTTAGCCTTGTGGCTCTAAACCTCCTGTATCTCCTTCCCGATAGGAGCAGCTGAAAGATGCTCTGTGCAGGGTGGAAGGGGTCTTCAATGATTTTGTGCGCCTTCTTCACATAACAATCCCAGTAGATCATATCAATGGGAGAGACTCCAGTGATCTCTCTGCCACTCTGGTAGTCCTGTGGATTGACCTCCAATCGATTTCCCTGTAGCAACCGTAGCCACGCAGTGATGCAGCTGTCCAGGACACTCTCAATAGAGCTCCTGAAGAAGGTTGACATAATGTTGGCCGGTAGCCTCGCCCGCTTCAGTCTTCTCAAAAAGTGCATCACTGTTGGCCTTGCTGACAAGTGAGGAGATGTTGAGTGTCCATGATAGGTCACTAGTTCAGTGAACTCCAAGGAACTTGGTGCTCTCCGCTCTCTCTGCTACAGAGTTTTGATGTGTAGTGGAAGGTGGTCATTCCTGGTCATCCTGACTCAAGTTATTATTCTCATATCATTTCACGCGAATTTCCACCTCTTCTCTGTAGTGTGATGTCGTGTCATCTGCCAATTTGATGACACTGTTGGAGCTGGATTTGGTGATGCAGTTGTGGGTCAGTAGCATCAATGATCATCTGTCAGCTACCAAGTTGGAAGCAGAAATTTATCTGTCATTAATTGACAGGAAAATCATTCATATAATTTCCAGAATGATTGTACAGTAACTGAACGAGGATTATTGTCACAAAAAAAAACACAATTTAAAATAACAAGGTGGTTTTGGGATTTGGCATCCACACCTTTCAACAATCACAAGCCACCTGGCTTTGGCTGCCTTCTTGCTTTCACTGGCAGGTGAGTGAGTCAATACGCAGAATTAAAATGAATCTGTCAATTGGATACTTGTTAAATGTGGTTGAGTGACAGTTTTATCTGACTTCCTGCATTTTAATCAGGACTTAAGAAGAATTTGTCACCTCTTACTGTCCCTCCTGAAGAATTCCAATTAAACAGGAGATGAGGCAAATCCTCAAAGCCTGTAGAAGTCACTGAGGAACATGTCATCCCACCCCCATGGACGTGTGCAGAAAGGTCAACTTGGCTTCATGTGTATATTCGATCTGCCATGAAAATATGCTTTTAGGAATAAAGCTCTAATTAACATTCCTGTCTTTCCAGAAGTCACTTGATTTACTCTGTTCAGTGAAAGAAAAATATCCCAGACAGAATTTCAAAGGTCCAAAGACAGATGGGGTTAGTGGGTTAATTGGTCACCATGGGGGTATTTGGGTGGCTTGTGAGCTGAAAGAGCTAGATACTGTGTTACAATTCTCTGTGCTCTCTGATGCTATTTATCTAAATTGATACTTGTGCTTGGGGGGTGATGAAGTGCGAAGCTCATACCCAGGTAATTATTGGGCTGAAGCATCAACAGGACTGAGAACCAAATCTGACAAAGTGATGTCCGAGCAGCTGACCACTTTTCCATTTAGATTCACCTCTGTCACCATCAGAAACTCTTAGGCCCGAACAATCAACATTTGCTTCTTCCTTGGTGCGTGCACAATTCATACTTCAATGTTTCACAATCTTCTGTGGTATTTTACCTCATTCAGCCCAGATTCTGGGAGAAATTTGAGACCATCGAATTTCTAAATAGGGTTTTCATTCGATAGCCATGAAACAAAATTATGGAGAGTTGAGGCTAAACAGTCATCTCAGTGAGTATTTCTTATGTTGTGATTCTTATGGCTTCAAATGGCAAGGTAACAAGTTTAACAAATGCAATACTAAACCGAAAGAAATTGTAAATACACAAGGATCACAGTATTATGCGCTGAAATACCTTTTTTTTAAATATTATCTAAATTACAGCCAAAAAAATAGAAAATACACATAATGGGTAGATGATTTCACGACAAAAAGTATTCAAGCTGCTTTGATCAGAGCATATCCTGCCCTTGAATAGCGTGAATGAGAGAGAGAGAGAGAGAGAGAGCAAGAGAGAGAGAGAGAGAGAGAGAGAGAGAGAAAGAGATAAATGAACAAACAGGCTTGGAGTGTCTCACAATTCTTTCCCTGTTTATTGCTTCCTGATTTTGGATCTTCAATCTTTGCCTCTACCCCATTTCATAGGTTTCCTGTCTTCTCTCTTTCCACTTTGAGATCATTACATACTCGTGTCTCAACGTCTCCTCAAGTAAGAAGTTGATTGTTGACCAGGAAGGGGAAGTCAGAGATCATTGGGGGATCAGAGGTGGAGAAGGTGAGCAAACTTAAGTTCTTGGGAGTCACTATCTTGGAGGATCTTTTCTGGAGCCTATGCACTTATGGTATTGTGAAGAAAGCATATCAGTGCCTCGACTTCCTCAGGAGTTTGCAGAGGTTTGGTATGACACCAGAAATCCTGGCAAATTTCTACAGATGTGTGGTGGAAAGTGTGCTGACCAGCTGCATCATGGTCTGGTATGGGGACACCAATACCCTGAGTATAAAGCCCTCCAAAAAGTAATGGACACAGCCCAGGACATCACAGGCAAAAACTCTCCCCACCATTGAGAACATCTACAGAGAACGCTGCCGTCAGAGAGCATCAGCAATCATCAGGGACCCACACCACCCAGCACACGCTCTGTTCTCGCTGCTGCCATCAGGAAAGAGGCATGGGTGCAACAAGACTCTCACCACCAGGTTCAGGAACAGCTGCTCCCCCTCCACCATCAGATTCCTCAACAACAAACTCAATCAGGGACTCATTTAAGGATTCTTAGTTGTGCACTTTATTGATTTTTATTATTCTCTCTGTATTGCAGTTTGTTTACATTCATTATCTGTTTACAGTTTGTTATTTGTTTACATGTATACGGGGTTTTTTTTGCATTACTAATAAGTGGTAATTCTGCCTCGCCAACAGGAAAAGGCATCTCAGGGTTGTATGTGATATCATGTATGTGCTCTGACAATAAATCTGAAATCCAAATCAGAACTGTACGCAGTAATCCAGATGCTAAGGATGAGAGAGTAGTCCGTATCTGGAATGCATTGCCTGAGAAATCTATAGATGTGGGTACCATTGTGATCCTCAAAAGACATTTGAACAGATATACAGTATGGATAGGAATAGGATTTGTACCAAATGCAGGCAAATGGGACTAGCCCACAATGAAGTGGATGATCTGAGCCAAATGAACAGTTCCATTAAAAGATGACAAAAACTCAAGAGTGTGTCAGATTTTCTGGGTGGGGGGGAGGTGGATCAGCCTTCCTCAGTGAATACTCACAAACCTATCCATTTAAATAGTGATGTCCTAATCTGAGATTACAAGGAGAAATGCTATGAAATCAGTTGAGCAACTCTAATGTAGGAATCAAACTTGGGGCCCACTGACAGTCGTAACTTAGATCACAGGAATTATGGAACATGACTTTTTTTTGTAATAAACTGAAGACATTTTTTCCCCACAGTCCAGATCTGAGACAAAATCGGCACAGCTCAATCATTTAATCTGGCTCAGAAAGCCTCTAATCTCAAATTTAATCAGTGAAATCAAATACTGGAATAACATTAGAGTTGTTAAGAATTAAGTCTAAATTACTTGGAGTTTGAGATTAATTAGGTGTGTGCTCTCTCGGCCTTTGATAAAACAAAACTTTAGTCGCTCACGTAATTGAAACTCGTGGTGCGTGTATTCTCCCAAGTCTGAATCAAAGCAAGAACCAAATCCTTCCTTCTCATTCCAGAAACACCAGGTGAAAAGCAAGTCAATGGATGGGCGACTGCGAGCAAATATTACGCACTGAATTTTGAGGGAGTCTTCCTCCCTGTCGTTCTAATTCAAACTTTAACAGCATTCTTTCTAAACCCATTCAATATTTCCCCCCCCCCCACCCCCCCCCCACGTGCTCACATAGAGAAGGCCACACAAAGGTCAACTTCCTTCCACTGTATGTGAAACAGAGGGAGCTCTGTGGCTCTGCCGGGGGGGTGGGGGATGTGGGGAGATAACCTAACGGGCAGTGCCCAATGAATTGAGTCATTGTGGGAGGTCTCCAATTGATTAATGAGTTTCCTGAGATGTGGCTGTTAAAATCCAATGGGAATTTTTTCTGTGCTACAAGGCAAACTTAAAATGGCTTCAACTCATTTTTTTTGTTGATGCCCAATGTGGTTTCCATCCAAGGGTCTCTGCTGCGCAGAATCAACCAGTCGGTGACACCTCTTTCTCATGTCACTCAAGTCACAGGTGCAGTCAGTGTGTGAAGTGAGTGCTGGAATACTGTGCAAAGAGACAGAAGCTAGAGAGCTTCACTGAGATGGAGAGAGATGGGCAGTCAACGTTTCAGGTCCAGACCTTTGTCGATATGTGGGTGGGAGATAGTTCCCACCCTGTCACCTACTCCACCTCTCCCATCTTCATCTGTCCAGTACTTTGTTACCTCTTGGTCATCACCAGCACTTCCCCCCCCACCCCCCACTCTTCTCTTTTTTTTTAACACCTGCTCTTTCCCCTCCCACATTTTAGTCCCAGAAAGGGTCCCGTCCCGGAATGTTGACTGTCCATATCCATTCATGGATGCAACCTGATTCACCAAGTCCTCATTGTTGGTGAAGTGACTTGCAAAATGCTGGAGCTCTTCAAAACACAGAACACTAGTACTCAGAAGCAGATCCTGCGGCCCATCTAATCCGTGCCAAGTTACTATTCTGCCTGCTCTCATTTATCAACACCCAGGCAGAGCCCCCCATATCCATCCCATCCATGTACCAACACAAATTCTTCTTCTGTATCAAAATTGAGATGGTGTTCACCGCTTCGGATGGCTGTGGGATCCACACTCTCACAAGTCTCTGCGTGAAGAAATTTCCCCCCACCATGTTCTCTTTTAACATTTCGCTCTTAACCCATGTGTTCTAGTTTTTGAATCACCTAATCACAATGGGAAAAGCCTGCTTGCATCTATTCTATCCGTGCCCCTCATCATTTTGTATCCCTCTATCAAATCTCCCCTCATTCTTCTGTGGTCCGCGGAATAAAGTCTTAACCTGCTTACCTGTTCCCTATAACTCAGTTTTGGCATCATCCTCGTAAATCTTCAATTTTCAAACAATGATTCCTTGGTGGGGGAGGGGGGGAGAAAGAAACAGGTCTATTCTTTCCCAAACCAGGTAAAACATGGTGACATTTCTCCAGAAATATGAAAATGGCAGCAAACTCCACAGAGATTATGTGGGAATGTTCAATGGCAACTCTGGGAATTTGAAACAGAGCAAATTCCTTTGCAAATCATGGTACCTTTCAACCTGGATGATTGAAAGAATTAATCGAAAGGAAGGAAAGTATTTTGACATCTATTCATGAAGCACAATAATGAATATGGAGACCACGTCAATATACCTGGGAGTCTGTGTATCCAGCATGCCAATTAATCAACCCCAATTGGCAGGCTCAGAACTCTCCAATCGATTGGTCAATCTCAATTCCATCATTTTTTCTATGTCTGGTTTCATTGGGTGATTTCGATTTATTTCCTTTTCATTCATTATTCATACTCCCAAGCGAAACAAATGTTATCGGTTGACTGGTGAAACTTTGATCATTATTCACCCAGGCTTTCCTTAGTCCGTCTAGTTTTCCATGCCCCGAGTGCACAACTTTAAACCTCACCCACTTTGGTTTTTCTCCACTTGGTTTCAAGTGCTAGTGCAGCCCCTCAAGTAACACCCTTAAGAATGGAGTCACGGGACTATCTGATGTGTTGTTCTCCTATACCAAGATGACAGGACACAGAGTGCTGTGCCTCTAACACCAAAAAATATCTGCTCTCATTTGATTTAGATCTATTAGACCAGGGGTGGCCAAACTTGCTTATCATAAGAGCTGCATACCATAAATTTCAGATGCTTGAGAGCCGTAGCAATCACGCGATCACAAGCCACACCCACTAACACTATCGTTAGCCCCTTTCAGGTGGCCAAAATACCCAAATGTAAAGCTGCCTAAAATACATGAATGCGGCTGTCGGGAGGCTACCTGAAAGCGAAGAACCCATCCCCGAGGTGTACTTACTCAACTCACCTCGGGGAGGTATATTCTCCACTTCCAAGCACTCCCCCAAGGCACCTGAAAGCAGCTAGCAGCTTTAAGGTGCCAAGCAGGGGGTGGGCTGATCACAATCAGCTGATGACCCAACTCCCTGCTGCCTGACAGCTCCCTGGCGCGGGACATCAGAGCTAGGGCAGCCGACGCAGGACTACGGGGCTGGGGCGGCCGATGCAAGTACAGTTTTGTTGGGGAAAGTCTTGTAAATCATCCATTTGCAAAATGTTGATACACTGCAGTTAGTGAAGAAGCATGGTTTCAAATGGAGCAATTTTTCAAAAGATTTATTTCTCATTAAGTCCACACACCAAACGTTCCCCCTAGATACCTGAAAGCAGTGTCAAAGTGGCTAGCAGCTTTCAGGTGCCTAGCAGCGGGTCGGCTGTTGACAGTCAGCTGGTGACCTGCTGGGGACAGCCACCCTCCCCGCGAGCCGCACCTTACGAGTCAAAGAGCCACACGTGGCTCACGAGCCACAGTTTGGTCACCCCTGTATTAGACACTGATTAAGTGAGCTGAGGATTTATTAAGATAAGCTTTGGCATTCCTTAATTATTGGTTTTTATGCTGATAAGGACATATACTCCTTCCCTACCCACCCACTCCCCAACCCAACAAGGGATAGTGGGCCTTCTATGCACTTCTACACATTCATCCTTCCACAATTAGTTTTGTAGGGGATTCAGGCATTGGTGGGCTTTGATTAAAGCAGGAGGTTGTCACTGTTTCTTTTTTCTCTCTCTAACCCCCCACCCCCCCCCCAATGTTGGCCACAACCTCTTACCCAGTACACAAACATGCTGGAGAAACACAGCAGGTCATGCAGCATGCAGAGAAAGGCTCTGAAGAAGGGCTTAGGCCCGAAACGGAGACTGCCTTTTACTTCCCATGGTTGCTACATGACCTGCTGAGTTCGTCCAGCAGGTCCATGTATTGCTCTCGGCCCCAGCGCCTACAGATGTTCTGGTTTATGCCCTCTCTTCTCATTGTTCTCTTCAGGCAGAAAATCCAGAAGCATGAAGTCCACCACCTGTAGATTTAAGAGCAGTTCTTTCCAACTGCTATCAAGCTCTTGAACCTCCTTATCCTCCCATCACATAAATGCTACCTCAAGAACTGCTGCCTCATTCCATTGTTTGGCATTAGAGCCAACTGCGAATATTCCTCTTCATTCTATATTCATCTTTTTTCTCATGTTGTGTGATTTACATACCTGGGAAGCTGTAGCAAGGAATACTTACATTGCATCTGTAAGCTGCACTTATAGGTATGGGAATAACCTTGGTCCTAGAGAATATGTGCATGCTATACCTGCACTTTTGATGGAAGCTCACTCATGACTGGACTTGCAGCTTCATCCAACCAGGTAAAAGGTACGTTTCTGGGACACACCTGACTTCAGCTTTGGAGGTGGTAAAGAAACATATTCACTTCAAGACATTAGCAGCTCATTATACAGTGTCTGCATCTCCTACCAAGTTTTTTATGACCGGGGGTTCAATTAGCTGATCTTCTGAGCTTTCTGGTCAGACATTGACAGCAAAATACTTGGGCTTCTGAGTTGTTGCTGAGGGTTCAGGGGGCAAAGTTGCACTTGGTTCCATTGGAAGTGACAACTACCGAAAATGTACCCAATGTGAAGACATTCCGCTACCTCACGAGTAAACCTTTACATCTTATCCAAGCACAGAGGATCAGAAAATTGTACCCCACTATGGACTGTAGGTGAAATTGTTCGATAGACAGTCACATGGATGAAAGGAAAATAGAGGGTTATGGGGTAGGGAAGGTTTAGTACTTTTCTTTTGGGGGGGGGGGTGAGGAATATATGGGTCAGCACAACATCAAAGGCCAAAGGGCCTGTACTGTGCTGTATTGTTCTATGTTCCATGTCCACACTGGCAGGAATATAATACAGTACACACAAGCAAAATGGCGAGACCTGAAATGTGAAGGGATCTTGATATACTTGTATTGGATTTACAAAAGATGTAAACGGAAGTACAGCAAAGAAGATAAAGGGGTATTAATTACAGAACAAATTAAATACAAAAGCAGTCAGGATATTGCCAAGACCACATCGGAGTGTTGTGTGCAGTATTCTTCTCCTTGCTGAAGAGATGTCAGCTCATTGAGAGCAGTTCAGAGAAGGTTTTCTGAATACCTGGCATGGATGTTATGCTCTGGTGTTTAGAGAAGGGCACATCATTGAATCACTAATTTTCAGGAAAATCCTACATTCAAGATTTATTTTTGTCATGTAATAAAACAGGTGTAATATTACACAAAATTTGCTTTAATCTGTTGTAAGGCAGACAGATTCATAATCGGCAGAAATTGCTGGGGGTCTCCTATAGTAAGAAAAAGAGAAGCAAAAGGAAGTTCTCCCAGAGTCAGCAAATGTCCATGGATTCACCTCCTGTGCCTCGACAGCCACACAGACTCCAGTTCAAACCATCGTCAACCCAAGCTCCAGATCCGAACTTCTGACACAATCAGGAAGACTTCAGTGCCCTCGGCACTTCCCCCCATCCCTGTTCGTATACCTGGTACCCCTTCATCCATTCCCAAGCCAGTCTCCAGCAGTCCTCAGCCTGGTGTGAGTCCTTGAACCACAGTCGCCAGCAGCCCCAGCATCCCTAGGTCCCTTGCCTCAAATCGCCAACAGCCTGTGCGTTCTTCAGCCGCAGGGCCCCTCACTGGTCCGTCGCCATTCTGTGGGTCACCTCCTCTGCTTCTCCTTCTCAAACGGGGGGGGGGGGGTGATCTCACCGCTTCCTGGTGCCCTGCACCAGTCGTCTGCTTCTCAGGAATCTCCAAATCTCTCAAGTCTGCCACAGATGAGGGCACCGCCACCGCCTGGGGCCCAGAGCCCGCAATCACAGGTCTTCGCCATTTAAAACCAGTACAGAGCCATCAGATGTTGGTCTGGGCAGTAGAACCCTGCAGAGGAGTGCTGTGTCTCCACTCCTGGCTCTCCGTGGATCTGCACCAGCAGTAGCATCGCTGTTGCTCCAGCTCTCGGTCACCATTTTAAAACAAAATGTCACTCACTTTATATACACGTGGAGAGATTTTTTTTCTCTCTCTTTCTAGAAGCCTCACAAGACTGGCACTTTTTCTCAAAGGCTGTGGCAGTAGAGGTTCTGAATGGCCTTAATGCAGAGGGGGATAGATTCTTGTTTGGAAAGGGGCTGGTGAAAGGTTACCACAATGGGAATTCAGAGATTATGTCCAATAAGAATATTTACCTTCTGACTGCAGCTCAACCAGATTGAACTATCAAGTTGGATCAGAACAGCTGATCAGTCTTGAAGCAGCCAAACGGTCCACTCCAGATCCTCATTTGTATTTTCATTGAGCCCAGAAGAGGAAGATCATTGGAAATGTTGAAGATGAACGTCACAAAGAAGTCTCTTCCTGCTGGGCAGTCCCGTAGATTCGAGAATTATTTGAAGGGAGGTAAGTTTGGCTTGATGTTCACAGACCATCAAACCCAGCCCCTGATGAGGCACGGTCACTAAGAGCCGTCAGAGGGAGATTATCAATTGAAGCAGCATTCAGGCCAATAGGATCAAAGCTTCTTAATCCAGGGGAAACAGAGCAGGAAAGAGGGTGTCATGGAGCAGTAGGAACAGCAACAAACCAGTCCAGGTTTGACCAAGACTTCAATGTAAGCATTCTATTCTTAGTGGTTTTACTGATAACCCAACAGTGTGGCCTCCTCTATAAACAGCAGCAGGATATTTAGGAGATGCAAAGGTCAATTTAGAAGATGATAAAATGCTGCAGCCTGCATGAACCATCTCATGACCCATGTTCAGATCCCACCATGGAAAGCCAGAAGATGAACTCAAGTTGCTAAAACAAAGCATCAGGTTTGGAGATTTGCCGCAGTCAAGATCCACCAATGTAGTTCCCCCTTAAATATGCTCTGACATATATGGTGGAGTGTAACATTATTACAGCACCAGCGACCGGGGTTCAAATCTGACATTGACCATAAGGTGATATCAGGCTCTCCCCATGAATCTGCAAAGCAATGAAGCAACTTCATGATCGTCTCTGTCCTGCAAGTTCGGTGACTTTCTCACCCAGTCCATTACATTCAACATTCAACAGTCAACTCCTCATCTTTCATCTGGGCATCCTCCAGCCAGATGACTTTAATATCAGGCTCTCCAGTTTCCGGTAGATAACGACCACCCCACCCCTCCCCATCTTTGTCCCCTCATCATCATTCTCTCTCTCTCTCTCCCCTTTTCCCTCTGTCTCCTTTCACAAAGCCAAAATCAATGATCACCTTTCCTCTTATATCCAATTAACACACCTGTTGTCTGTGCTTCTCCTCCTCCCACTCTTCGCCCAGCCTTTAATTCAGTTTCGCTCACACCTTGAGGAACAGCTCAGGCCCAAAACATTAGAAATATATCTTCAACTCCTCTGGAAGCTGCGAGTCCAGCTGAGATCCTCCAGCATTTCTGTGTTTTGATCCCCACTCCAGGCCATGCACCTGTCGCTGCTTCAGGAACTAGCATCGGCTGCTAGGGATCAAGAGAGCCAAAGGAGAGGTACTTTGAGCATAAAAACGCAGGTAGCATTCGACACAGATATGCATTTAAATATCCAGGTGATTCAAGTTGTACGATGGAGTTTAAGTTAAAAATTACATTTTGTATTCTAAACAGGGCCATTCCATTAGCTGCGCATTGCATCCACTCCTACCCCATCCAAAGGAGGACAATGTTGCAGCGCTGCCAGCGGTCTTGTGGTGGAATTAACGACTTTCTCACTGAACGACATGCATTTAACGATGTCCTTGCCTGCCATTGACAATGGGGTGTGTTGGCATCACGAGCAAGAACAGGGTTCAAGGCCCATCCTAGCCTGCTCTGAGTGGGCAATGGCAAGGGAGTGTTTTCGACTTTTAAAAAACCGTCTCATTCCTTTGAGGCCGATTTTACTGATGGCAGATTTTCAAATTAATAAGAATCTGGAACAAACTTAAGGGAAAATGAACCCGCTTTCAACACATTTTCAAATGTCTCATATCAATCTCCTAATTGTTAAGGAGATGGAAATAAGCTGAGCTTCCCAAACAGTGAGCACAAAATGTTTCAGAGGGGAAAAAAAATTGTGGTTTTCTATTTTCTAAAGAGCTGTTTGGCATTCTGGTAATTGGTGAACAGAATGTCATGTGCCAATATTCCATTTGATAAATGCTGAATAATTTATCTCACACATTAGCAAACAAATGAAAAATTGCTTTTACATTTCACAAAATGCTATCTTTAGAGAAAAGAATCAATCAGAGGTGACAGCGCTGCCTATTGATGTCATTTAGCTCCATGTGCCCAGGTTTGTAACTTTGATTAACTGCAGGCATTATTAAATATCAAGTAGAAAAACACATTAATTCCAGACCGTCTCCAGGACTCAGCCATTCCAACCTGTTAGCGCTTTCAACTGAAATGCCGTTTGTAAAGTGAATCATTTTACTCTCCCAGATCACGACATCTTCAGATACCCATTTCTCTTCCTCCTGTTAATAATCTTCACCACTTCCTCCTCCCCGGGCCTGATGGTTTCGCTGAATTCCAGGTCACAACACCCCGAAGTGTGGGTGGAGCTCAGTAGGCCATGCAGCATCCATGGAAGACAATTTGCTTCCCTCTCTACTTCTCCAGCAATGATGAAGACTGTGAAAACATACACAGACCCTGAAACTGAACGGTCCCAGTACACGGATATCACACAGCAGGCAAATTATACTTCTTCCAGCAATATTGGTCGACTCGCTAAACACCGATGACCAGGTGTGGCTCAATATAATATAAACACCATTTACAAATTCGCTGACGATACCACAGCAGTGGATTGTACAAAAAGGGGTGATGAGACAGCGTGCAGGAGGGAGATTGAAAACTGGGCTAAATGGTGCACCAACACTCAATGCCACCAAAACCAAGGAGAAGATTATTTATTTTTGGGAAAAAAACGCAGAGGTGTACAATCTAGTGATCTTTCAAGGATCAGAGGTGGAGCGGGTAAGCACATCCAAATCCTTGGGAGTACCTACCTCAAAGGATCTTTCCTGGACCCAACACACCAGTGGCATCATGAAGAAAGCACGTCATCACCTCTACTTCCTCAGGAGCTTGCGGAGGTTTTGTATAACACCAGAAACCCTGGCAAATTTTGACAGATGTGTGGTGCAAAGTGTGCTGACTGGCTGCATCATGGTCTGGTATGGGGGGGGGTGGGGGGGGAAACGACCATAACGCCTGAGTAGAAAGCCATGCAAAGGATAGTGGACACCACCTGAGATATCACAGGCAAAACCCTCCCACCATCAAGAACATCTACAGGGAGATCTACATTTAAGAGAGTGAGGTGATATGTTTCCTCCATTGAATATAGTTATTGTTGGTTACCGTATATATGGAGCTGGCCCACCCATTGATGACTCATACCCTATGACTCCTCCCCTGTGGTCTTGGGCCATAAAGTTCGAGCCACCATTCCTATACCTGGATGGCCAGCAAGGTTCTTCTGTTTATTAAAGCCTATCGCTCCCACAGCCTAGTCTTGGAGGTTACTGATTGTACATTACAGAGAGCAGCAGATATCATCAAGGATCCACACCACCCAGCACACCTTCTGTTCCCGCTGCTACCATCAGGAAAGAGGTCTAGGTACCAAAAGACTCACAGTATCAGGTTCAGGAACAGCGGCTATGTACTCTGACAATAAACCTCACCTTGAACTTTAATATTCAATTCCTCATTCGAACTTGTTAACATTTCAGGTCAAAGATCCTTCATCAGAACTGGAAAAGAGAGAAAATACATTAGTCAGAACAATTTGTTCAGGTAAAAATGTCAGCTATTAGAGGATTTTAGATGAGAGAGGGAAAGTTTAAAAGAGATATGTGGGGCGAGTTTTATTTCCCCAGGCAGAGACTGGTGGGCGTCTGGAATGGGCTGTCAAGGGAAGTGGCAGAAATAGTGATCTTCAAGTAAATCTGCAGGGAATGGAGAGATACTGATCATTTACAAACAAATCTGTTTAATTTGGCATCATGTTCAGCACCGGTATCATGGGCCAAAGTAAAACATGAAAATCTGCAGACACCGTGGATGAAGTAAAAACACAATGGTGGAGAAACTCTGCTGGTCAAATGTCCTTTATGTAACAAAGATAAAAATACATAACCGATGTTTCGGGCTGGAGCCCTTCATCCACATATGGAAAAATGTCAGCAGGTGTCCGAACACAAAAGTAGAGGGGAGGTGTGTTCACAAAGGCTGGAGGTGATAGGTGGAGAAGGGAGGGAAGGGACTGCAGGGATCAAGGGGAGGAGAGATGGCTGGGTGAAGGGAGGGGGAAGTGAGGGAGGAGAGCTGGAAAGAGGAAGGGAAGGAGGGAGGGGGAAAGAGGAGAGCAGGTTAGCAGAAACCTGAAAAGTCGATGTTAATGCCATCTGTCTGGAGAGGGCCCAGACGGAAAATCAGGTGTTGTTCCTCCATTTTGCGGTTGGCTTGGAAAGGTAGTACATAAGGCCATGGACAGACTTATGAGTGTGAGACAGAACTGAAATAGTTGGCTACTGGAAGGTGTCTGTCACTGGTGCTCAGTGATCTCCCAATCTGCACCCAGTATTTCCAATGTAAAGAAGGCCACAGGGGGAGCACCAGATTCAGTAAATCAGCCCTGAGGATACACAAGGGAAGTGTTGCATCACTTGAAAGGCCTGTTTGGGACCCCGGACCGTGATGAGGGAGGAGGTGTGGGCACAAGTATGGCACCTCCTCTGGCCACAGGGGAAGGTGCCGTAGGGGCAATTGGCGGGGAGGGATGAGTACACAAGGGAGTAATGGAGGGAGCAGTCCCTATGGAAGGCAGAGGAGGAAAGATGTGTCTGGTGGTGGGATCCTGTAGTTAGTGCCAGAAATTCTGGCGGATGATGTGTTGGATCCAGAGGCTGGTGGGGTAATAGGTGAGGATGAGGGGAATTTTATGTTTGTTGTGTCTGGGGGCAGAGGGAGCAAGGGCAGATGAGCAGGGAATGAAGGAGATACGGTTGAGGGCTGAGTTGATGATGGTGGAGGGGGAAGTCACGTTTGCGGAAGAAGGCAGACATATCGGAAGATCTGGACTGGAAGACCTCATCTTGGGAACAGATGCAGTGGAGACAGAGAAATTGATAGAGGGAGATGTAATCCTTGCAGGAGACAGGGTGTGAAGAAGTGTAGTTAAGATAGTTGTAAGAGTTTGTAATATATGTCGGTGGAAAGCTTGACTCCCAAGATGGAGAATGAGAGATCCAGGAAGGGGAGAGTGTTGTCCGAGATGGATCAGGTAAGTTTGAGATTGGGGCGGAAGTTGACCGCGAAGTGGATGAAGTTGATAAGCTCGTCGCGGGTGCATGAGGTAGCCTTGATGAAGTCATCGATATACTGGAGGAAGAGATGAGGGACCTTGCCTACGTAGGCTCCACAAAACCCACAAACAGGCAGGCGTAGCTGGGACCCATGCAGATACCCATGGCTATCATGGACAAAAATGTCTATTTCTGTGCTGTGGTCTTCTATGCTGACCATGCAGGGCACTTGATTGATAGCCCATCTAGTATCCAGTACTTTCTGACTGTCCACCACCAATGTCTCCAAAATGCAATGGAGCAAATCACTGAAGCTTTTTGTGGCTGCCCTGCGCAAAGCCCATGACACCACTTGGCCATGGGACAAAGAAATGACATTCATCAGTGTTCCCCAGGCTGCTCCTTGTCTAAATCTTGGAATTCTCCACAATGACACCATGAGATAACTTTCCCAGGATGCCCTGCAACATCTCTCAGCACCACCTTCCCCAGATCAGTCGTTGATGCTCACATTGCCAAAACAAACAGGCAAGAGCATGGAATTAAACCACGTTCCTTACAAAACTGATTTGCTTACCGTCCAGTGAAATATCAACAAGCTCCACCTGTCCATCAAGTTAAGCCTTCTCTTCAGTTAAATACAAGCATTCTCTGGGATTGGGCCACAAAGCAATTACATGTTCAAGTTTATCATCATCTGCCTGGACACGTGCAACCAAATGAGGTCGGACCACAGTGCACACACATGCACAGCATCAAATAATTGTAAACATAAAGATATAATTTAATTATGTTATTATGGATTGTATCTCCCTCTTCCTTTCTTTCTTTCTAAGAGTTGGATATGGGTGGGAGGATAGGGATAGGTATGGGGAGATGGGTTGGGGGGATGAGGGGGGGGGAGGTTAGGGAGGGATTTATATACCATGTATTTTTTCTGTGTAATGTTTATCTTTTTGATTGTATATAGTTTCTATATTTTAAATAAAATAAATAAAGATATTGTTTTAAATAAATATATAAATGTTTTGGGATGGTTTACTCAGTTACAGGCTCTTGTTCATCAATCTCACAGCCTGCAGGAAGAAGCTATTTCCATGCCTGACAGCCCTGATTTTGATGCTCCTCTACTTCCTTCTTGGTGATAGTAGGTCGCAGATACTCTGCGCTGGATGGAAAGGGTTCCCAATAATTCTTTTAGCCATACTTAAGCAATATTCCTGGTAAATGTCGTCGACAGAGGAAAGGGGTCTTCTCGGCTGTTTTAAGGACACTCTGCATCGACTTCTGGTCCAATGCTTTGCAGCGACCACATCACTCACAGATGCAGGCTCACAAGGACAGGCCGTGGAGGGAACATAAATGGAGTCAGTTGCAGGGCTTGACGTGTTTATTTCAATGCAAGAATTAGGGAGATCAACTTAGGGCAGTGGTTTTCAAACTGCACCTCTAAACTCACATCCCACTTTAAGTTATCCCTGTGCCATCAGTGCTCTGTGATCAGTAAGGGATTGCTTAAGGTGGGATGTGAGTGGGAAGAAAAAGGTTTGAAAACTTACCTAATCGTACCTAATTACATGCACAGTTTCAGAACTCCAAAGAAAATGGGTCAATAATAATTTTTCTCAAAGAATTTCGGTAACAATTGGGTCTGGAGTGGTGATTCTCAACCTTCCCTTCCCACCCACATCCCACCATAAGCAATCCCTCACTAATCACAGAGCACTGATGGCATAGGGATTACTTAAAGTGGAATGTGAGTTTAGGGGGGACAGTTTGAAAACCACTGACTTGAAGCATGGATCAGTACATGGAATTACGACGTTGTGTCCTTTAAGAGACTTGACTGACGCAAGGATAAAATTGGCTAATGCAAGTACTGGGATTTAGATGTTTGTAAAGGGATAGGATGGGGTGGTTTAAAGTGGGCAGGGAGTCGCATTCCTAATCAGGGATGGTATCTCAGCTGCAAAAAGGGAAGGCGTCATGGAGGTATTTAGACCTACAGCTCGGTAACAGGCCTATTCAGCCCATAAGACTGTGCCTCCCAATTACACCCATTTAACCTCCAACCACCAGTACATTTCGAACAGTGGGAGAAAACTGGAGCCACCAGGGTAAATCCACGCAGACACGGGGAAAACATACCAACTCTTTACAGACAGTGTGGGATTCGAACCCCGGTCTCAATCACTGACGCTGTAACAGCATAGCGCTAACCATGCCCCCCTGATGGGGAAGGGCTCATTATGAAGCGATGAGGAAGGAACTAAGGAGAATAAATTGGGAAGAGATGATCTCAGGAGAAAGCACCGAAGTAACGAATTGTCTACTGAGTCAGTATGGGTGGAAGTCAGAAACAGGAAGGAAGCAATCACTCCATCGGGAATTGCAGAAAGTAGCAGATAAGCAGGCAGATTTCAGAATTATGCAAAATTACAGGGTTGTTGATATGGAAGACTTCAACTTACCAAATAATGACTGGCGTCTCCTTACTGCAAGGGGGGTAGATGGGGCAGGTGTGTCCAAGAAGGATTCCTGGCAGTGCGTGGACCAGCCAACAAGAGGAGAGGTCGTACTGGATCTAGTGCAGGGTAATGAACCTGGTCAGGTGACAGACCTCTAGGTGGGGGAGTATTTCAGTGACAGTGACCACATACCCCCCGAGCTTTATGGGCACCTTACCAATCAGAAAAGTGTTTAATTGGGATAGGGCTAATTTTGATGGAGTGAGGCAGGAACTAGGAAGATTAAATTGAGAACACATGTTCTCAGGAGAAAGCACAGAAGTCACGTGGAGGATGATGAGCGACCACTTGCATGGGATTCTGGACAGGTTTGTCCCACTGAGACAGGGAAGAGATGCTGGATAAGGGAATTGTGGTGAGAGAGCTAGTTAAGAGGAGGAAGGAAGGATGCAGAGAGTTTAGGAAGCAAAAGGCTCAGGAAAATGATACGATAGGCAAAAAAGAACCTTTACTGCATGGTTGGTGTAGCGGTTGGCGAAACACCTCTACAGTGGCAGCGATCGGGACCGGACCAGTGTTTGAATCCTGCACTGACTGTAAGGAGCTTGTACGTTCTCCCCGTGTCTGCATCGGTTTTCTATGAGGGCTCTAGTTTCCACTCACCATTCAAAATGTACTGGGGGTGTAGGTTAATGGGGTGCAAATTGGGCGGCACAGGCTCGAAGGCTGAAACGGCCTGTTACTGTGTTATACGCCTAAATTTTTTTTTTAATTAAAGGACTGAGGAGAGCTAGAAGGGGGCACAAGAAGTCCTTGGCAAGTAAGATTAAGGAAAGCCCGACCTAAGGAGCTCTATAGATACACGAAGAGCAGGAGGATTATAAGACTGAAGATAGGGCTGCCTATGGATAAAGGAGGGAGAGGAGGGAGGAGAGGTCCTAAGTGAATACTTTGGTTCAGTGTTCACCAGAGAGAGGGACCTTGGTCAATGCGAGGTCAGTATAGAATATGTTTAACTGCTGGAGCATTTGGAGATTAAGGAGGAGGAAGTGCTTTAGAGAATGGAAGAGAAAAGGAATTAAAAGAATAGAAAATTGTTTTTTGGGAAATAATTTATTAACATTTGAACAAATGAAGTACAAATATGGAATAACTCATGGTACAATGTTTGCATATCATCAACTGAAAGCTTATTTAAAGGACAAATTGGGAAACAGCTTCAGATTACCAGAAGGAAGCAGCTTTAAAAATGTGATTACAGATACAATGAAAATAAAAAGATTTATAACAAACATGGACATCAAGCTGCAAGAGAAGGAAAATGATGAAATAAGCTATAATCCCAAACAAAAGTGGGAAAAGAATTTAAGCATAAAGATTAAAAAACAAAACATGGGAAAAGTTATGCTCTGGAACTATGAAGAATCTAATAAACACAAGGTTACGCATGATACAGTATAATTGGTTACACAGGTTATATAATCACACCCAAATTTTTTTTTAATGGGATCCAACAGTATCAGATAGATGTTTTCGCTGTAAGAAGGAAATGGGAACAACAGTACATGCAATTTGGGCATGTGAGAAAGTGAAAAAGTTTTGGGAAGATCTAAATCAAGTATTAAATAAAATCACAAAAAACATACCAAAAAATCCAGAGATCTTTCTTCTAAGTAATATAAGAAGAATTAGGCCTCAAACTGGATGAAGCGCAAAAAAGATTTATTATGATTGCCTTAGCTGTAGCAAAAAAATGTATAATGTCAACTTGGAAAATGGAAGAGAGCCTGAGAATACAGCAATGGTACTTGGAAATGAATAAATGTATTCCATTGGAAAAAATAACATATAATTTAAAAAATAAAGTCACATTATCTGAGCAAATTTGGGAGCCGTACATGAAACATAACAGAGAGGTCCTACCGCAGACCTCCACCCCCTAAAATGATAAAATGAGAAGAATACAAAATGACCTGATCCAGTGTGTAAAAGTGGATGACACAATTTTCTTGTTTATTTTCATTGTGTGATGAAATTGTTTAATGGTTCTATTATATTGTATATGTTGAACATTTAGTGGGTAGGGAGGGGGGTGGGAAGGAGGGAGGGAAGGGTGGGGGAAAAAAAGGGGAGAAAATGCCACTGTGTAGATTTAAGAGGGAAATGTTTGTATATAATATGGTTCACAGTGTGAAAAATTTTAAAAATTTTAAAAAGGAGGAGGAAGTGCTGGAACTTCTTAAAAGCATTAGGATTGACGTCCCCAGAACAGTATGAGTGTTATGGGAACGTGCATGCGCACGTGACGTTATATACACGAAGTGACATTGTATGAGCAGGTTCAGTTTGGCACCATCTTAGCATGAATAAAGATGCTTACAGTCTCTCTCCAGTGAGGCTATTTTCAAAGGGAAAATACACGATAAAGTGGCGATGAGGACTCCACGCTACAGACGATGGGATCAACAGGATTCCGGGTAAAAAGAACATCCGAGATGAAAGGTTGGTGAAAAAGAACAACGACAGGAACGACATCAAGCTGCGGCATGGCTTTGTGAGGGGTCGTTAAAAAAAAGTGCAGCTGTAAAAATTGCACGTTGATTATTGCACGGTGCCTGGCTGATGGCAGAGGAACCTCAAACTCTTCTTTGAGGTTCTGCTGCCATCCAGTGGTGCTACCCCAGCATTGCAGCCAATGGAACTCAGCCGGCCTTGCAGAGCAGCTCAAGCACCAGTTGTGGAGAAAAAGAGCGTTTCCATTTCAGGCAGATTGTCTTTCCAGAATGGAATGAGATGAATGAGCAGAGAAAAGAGAAAACTAGAAGTACCAAACACTGCATGGAAATCTATAATAGAGAATGTCAGTAATACTCAGCTGGTGAGGCAGCACCAGTGGGATTGACCAGAGAATTAGCCCAATGAGCAGAGTTGAAGAACCGTCCTCCACCTGTAAGGAATTCCCATTTACTCTTGAATTATTCCTCAAGATTCAGGCTTCAAACCCCAAAAGCGCAGAAACAATTGCAGTTCTGTCCTCAACTTGTGCAACCAGCAGAATCTTGGCTTGGCCTTTCGTGAATGTTTGACTGCAGTCCCTTCTGGAATCTTCTCGGAATACCCACCCCACTGAAACTAAAAACTTCTCGACCCCAGTTTCACCAAAACCTGTCTGGATTTGAAGGATGAATAAAATTCAGACAGCCAAATGTGTCCCCGATCAACCCCCGCTAAACAAATCAACACATGCAAAGATCCAGAAAAAGCACCTAGCCGTGGAGGGGAAGTCCCAGCAATGAGGACAACAACGGGGGAAAGTACCCAACAGCCCAGCCCTGCAAAGAGCAAAGCTGCAAGTAATCCCCAGGCAACTGCAATCTTATTTTCTCTTCATTGCCCTCGGTACACAGTGTGCGCTTGCTTCATCTGCTCTTGTTATGATTGGAAAGCCAGAAATGTTAGTTAAGCAAGAAAGTCTGCAGAAGTGGGGATTGTGGTAATACAACCACCAGCTTATTGCAGGGAACAATCTCTCTACCTGCAGGAAGACCATCTAAGCGGCTGACTCCACCTGCCCAGTTGTCAATCAGCTGACCTGAGCTGGCTCTCACGACTACCCAACCCAACCTCCCCACCATGGCTCACCCAGGAACTGGGGGCAGACCTCCTCCCTCCAGCAAACCCCACTCCTGGAGGACCACACCCACCCAGCTACCCCACCCCCGCGGACAGACATGCAGATAGACGCCACGCTGCTACACCGACACCCGCCACGGCTATGCTGGACCCAGCCAGCCCTCAGACAGCAACTACACCCTCGCCAAACTTTGACCAGGAGCCAACCCTGCAACGGTCCCAGAGACTCCAGTGGCTGCCGGACTGCTGAATCTGTAAATATCACCCAGCATCGTTCCACACAACACCCACCCACAGGACAATTTTAAAAAGGGGGTGAATGTGGCAAAACAACCACCAGCCTACTATAGGGGGCGATCTCTGTACCTGCAGGAAGACAACCTAGGGGGCTGACTCCACCTGGCTGGCTGTTGATCAGCTGACCTGAATAGACCCCCTTAGGGGCTGACCCCACCTGGCCAGCTGTCAATCAGTCGACCTGAATATAAACCTGAGCCAGTCACATGGGAGCCAACGAGGCATGAACTGGTGTTCAGACTTTTACTGGAATAAAACCTGTTGTACAGTCTTTTGAGTTTGTGCTTGTTTGCTGCCACAGGGGTCAAGTGCAATACACAAATGTGCAATACACAAATGTGCTGGATAAACTCAGCAGGTCACACAGCATCTGGACGAAGTAAAGGGTAGCAAATGTTTCTGGTCTGGGCCCTTCAACAGAAAAAAAACACAGGCTGGTGCCCTACTGAAAATGTGGGGGAAGAAGTGGAGGAGGAGAGAGGAAGGGGGAGGAGCAGACGCAATCAACCAAGAGATGATAGGTGAGAGGGCAGAAGAGAAACAAGATGAGGTGATGGGGAGAGGGCAGCTCTCTGAAAAGAGGAAGGGAAGGGGTTACTGTTTCAAGGTGGGGCCTTTCGTCAGGCCCCAGAAAAATCAGGCACTATGGCCCTCTGCATGCATGACATACACATCCTGAAGCATTCCACTTCAAAACAAAAATCCCAACAATGATAGAAAAATCTACAGGCTTGTGAGAGGGAGGATCTTAAATAAATTTCTCAGGGCCAAACTAACAGGCAAACTCATGGGCAAAAGGCTGAAAAGCCTGAAACCTGAAGGCTTGAATTTCAGGAACTTGAAGGAATCTGCTCTAGTAATCGCTCAAAATTGCCTCCCCAGAGGTTCCAGAAGAATAGCAAACAAAAGAATAATATTCAAGAAAACCAGGAGACAGAAAGCTGGAAACTACATCAATTATTAAATTTAGACATCCAGCACAGTAACAGGCCTCTTTGGCCCACGCCCCCAAGGTGCACAATTACACCCAACTGACCTACAACCCCCTGTCCATTTTCGAAGGGATGGGGGGAACCTACACAGATACAGGGAGAGCGTACTAACTCCTTACAGACAGCATTGGATTCGAAACTGGCTCGCTGCCGCAGTAATAGCATTGTGCTAACCACAATTTGTGCTCCAGTATCCAATTTAACTGAAATGTATATGTCATTCACTTTTAATCTCAACATCCACTGTCTATTTTCTTTCTTGTTTTCAGTCACAACATCTACATAGAATTACTCTAATTCCCTTTCATCTCCTGAATGAACCTTGCTTTGCTGCACTTGATTCCTACAGTAACGGGCATAATGGTTGTTTTTGTTGCACATAGAGCATGTTTTATCATATGCTGGACACTTTTTTGGTAGGTGTTGTGCACCGCATCGACAACTTGGCTTTCGATTGTCCCTTTCATTTTTGTTTGCTGGCCACATCTCTCTTTCTGTTTATGTCTTTTCTTGCACACTGCATCCTCATGGCAGCTAGTTTCACTGAACAGCTCTTTGCCTGCAATTTTACAGTTTCTGCCACCCTACAGAGTGCTATGGCTTTTTCCAGTTCTAGATTTTGCTCTCTTAGCAGTCTTTCCCGTAGACTATTATCTGGACTACCACACACAAGTCTGTCTTTTATCAGCGAGTTGGTCATTCCACCAAATTCACATGTTTTGCTTCTGTTTCTCAATTCAATCACTTACTGATCAATACTTTCTTCCAGTTTCTGTACATGTGAAAAATCTGTGCCTCTCAAACATCACGTCGTGTTTAGGTATGCAGTATTCCTCAAACTGTTCCATTTTTTTTTCCAGTTTCATTTTGTCTCCTTCAGCAGCAAATGTAAAGTTATGATACACCTCAGGGCTTCATCACCCATGACATGCAAGAAAACTGATGCTTTCACTTTATCACTTTTCTTGTCAGCTCCAACTGCCACTAAATACAGTCTAAAATGCTGTTTAAATCTGTTCCAGTTTTCAGCCACATTTCCTGTCAGCTGAAATCTCGCTGGTGGGTGTAATCCTTCCATTTTTCTCTTTGTTAGCTTCTCTTCACTGATCATTGCTGACTTTAGATTTTACCTTTTAAAGTATTTCCTTTTAATTTCCTTCATCCCACTTCTGACACCATGTTTCATCTTGTTTTTGTATGTGTGAATTCTTAAGACAACACATGGATGAAGGAAAAGATTCTTTAAAGTTGTTGTAAACAGCAGCATGAGGTAGGCCATGAGGCTGCAGCATCCACTGCATACTCCAGTGCCCTGCTCTGTGTCAGCCCCTGGTGGTAGCCAAGTATAATCAAACAGTAAGGCATTGCTAGTTGCACTGCAATCATGATCACTATCATTACAGAGGGCACAACAGGGAGGAGGATGGCTCCATGAACGGAAGTAAGGGGGTGGAGAGCTGGAGGAAAGACAGATGGAGAAGAGAAGGAAATGGAAAGTGGCCGAGCAGAAACCGAAGTTGCTTTTAATGTTGGAGGATGTCCAGTTGCAAAATTAGATGTTGGTCCTGAAATTTACAGGTGATCCATAATTCACTCCCTTTCCTCTCCATTCAGAGACATCCACCCTCCCTCCCTTATCCACCTATCACCTCCTACCTCTGGGATGGTGCTCCTCCCCTATATTTTGCTCATGCTTTGATGAAGGGTTCAAGCCTGAACATTGATTGATTTTTTTTTAACCTTTGCTGTAAATAGAAAGCTGTTTAATCTGCCGAGTTTCTCCAGCATCATGTTTTTACTTCAATCACTGGGTCTGCAAATTTTTGTGCTTTAAGTTGAGTATCTTGGGTGAGGAATGAGGGGCAATTGTATTAAATCAAGACCCTGAGGGACTTCACAGGATGGATGCAAGAAGATCTTTCCCTCAGAGCCAGACGGCACAGCTTGAGAGTAAAGGATCGTCTGCCCAGCACGTAGGCAAAGATGAACCTCCTCTCTCAGTAGCTCACGGCTCTTCCAGAATGTTCAGCGAACTGTGGAAGCAGTCGCTGAAAACCCTCCAGATGAGTGAATTACAAGCACGTAGAGAACAGACTGAACGAAGAGGCAGAGCAGGCTCAAGGGCCCCTCCTGTCCGTGTTCTTCGCTGTTTCCCATGGTTTCAGGATCATTGATGTATTTTTCATCTCTGCACTCCATACAAGATACTTACTGCAGGGCTTCAGAAAAAATGCTTACTGATAGGAGGCCATTCATCCCAGTAGGTCTATACCAGCAGACAATTCCATCAGACCCGCTCACTCTCCACTTCCCTACACCCACCAACTGTCCTTTTGTGTCATTTGCATTTACATCAAGAGATATTTTTAGAGCCTATGATTAGCCTAGCAGTGCACCTTTGAGAAACAAGTGGAAACAGGATCACCCAGGGAAAATCCTTGCTATCACAGGAAGAAATGGCAAACTCCACACTGACAGCATCCAAAGTCAGGATCAAACCTTGGAGGAAACAACACTTCCTACTCCCCCCCACCCCCCCCCACCCCCCCACCCACCCCACGCCCCCCCACCCCCCCACCCCCCCCCACGCCCCCCCCACCCCCCCACCCCCCCCCCCCCACTGTGCTAGCCACCTGGAGGGATTGAGAAACTTCTCAGGAACTGATTTGGAATAGTTAACATGGCTTTGTGTGTGGTGGGTCATGTTTAACCAATCTTAGTGTTTTTTTTTCTGAGGAGGTGACCAGGAAAGTTGACAAAGGAAAAGCTGTGGATATTGTCAGGTCTTTGATAAGGTCCCACATGGGAGGTTAGTCAGGAAGGTATTCATGGTGAAGTAGTGAACTGAATTTGACAATGGCTGGACAGGAGAAGCCAGTGAGTAGTGGTGGATGATTGCTTCTTGGACTGGAGGTGGTGTGACTCAGGAATCAGTGCTGGGACCATTGATGTTTGCCAGTTATATCAATTATCTTAGATGATTATTATTGTGAATTGGATCAGCAAGTTTGCAGATGACACAAAGATTGTAATTGACAGTGACAAGAGCTTTCAAAACTTGCAGAAGGATCTTGAGCAGCTGGGAAAATGGCAGATGGAATTTAATGCAGTCAAGTGTGAGGAATTGCACTTGAGAAGGACAAACCAAGGTAGAACATACAACGTAAATGGTAGGGCACTGAGGAATGCAGTAGAACAGCAGGATCTGGAAGTTAAATTCTCTGAAAGTGACAACACAGGTAGATAGGGTAATAAAGAGATCTTTTGGCGTGTTGGCCTTCATATAATCAAAGTATTGAGTACAGGAGTTGGAATGTTATGAAGTTGTACAAGACATTGGTGAGACCAAAGTTAGAGTGTTGTGCAGTTTTGGTCAAATAAGTACAGGAAGGATTCCCATAACATTGAAAGAGTACAGAGGATATTTACCAGGATGTTGCCAGGACTTGAAGAACTGAGTTACAAGGAAAGATTAGGACTTTATTCCTTTGAGCGCTGAAGAATAAAGGAAGACTTGATAGTGGTGGACAAAATTATAATGGGTATAGAGTAAATCCAAGCAGCTTTTAGCCACTGAAGTTAGGCGAGATTTTTTTAAAAACTGGAGGACGTGGGTTAAGAGTGAAAGGGGAAAGTTTAAACAAAACATTTGGGGGAAACTTCTTCATACAGAGAGTGGTGGGAATGTACAGGTACATGGTGAGAGGGGTACAGAGGGATATGGCGCAGGTCAGTGGAATTAAGCAGAAAAATGGTTCAGCTCAGACTAGATGAGCTGAAAGCCCTGTTTCTATGCTGCAGGGTTCTATGATTCAATGGCTGACTCAATAGCCAAATGGCCTAATTCTGCTCCCATTCCTTAAGATCTTTGGAACTCTTTACCCCAGTAGGCAGTGGAGAGAGATTATTTGAACACAGCGAAGACAGATGGATGGAAATTAGAACATTGTGTGTTAAAGGGAGATTGAAGAAGCATAAAACTGGTGTTGAGGCAGTTATTGTTCAACATTGGTACTGTCAGAGCAAAAGGGAAATACCACATGGAGCTGATTATCAAAACAATGGGTCATTTATTAAAACTGATGTGCATCAGATCAGTCAAAGCTGATCTCTTGACCATGATTTTTGTACAGGTTTTTATCCTCTCAATGGACACAACTTGATCAACTAAGTTTTACCGCTATGATTACCAAATGGGAGTTGCAAAGATCTCGTTACTAGCAAGGTAAAGGATTATTACAGAAAAGGAAGCTTAATTATCTGCGTTTAACTTAGTCAACAATGGGTTTAAGTTTCTGTTATCAACAACACTGCACGTTACGATTGTAACTTACTTAGCAATAAATCCGATATCCTATTAACAGCAAAGGGTGCACATTATAACAATTCTGTTCCTGAAACTTGGATGCCATCGCTGCTGTATTCCACAGCTCTACTCTTGGGCCTGTTTTCAAATCCGTCTTATAACAATTAGCACCATCCACATCCCTCTTTTCTCAGTATAGCCCTCAAAATTCTTTCCCCTACAACACTGATAGCACCCATCAAAAAATATCGTTCTATGTCATACAGGTGAATGAAGTTTTCTACCAAACTGTGGCCAAAATAGGGAGGTATTGTGTACAGAGCACAGAATGTTGGTTGCACCATAATCACAGCTGTACTGGCATTGATATTTGGAGGGCAAACAAAGCTGACTGCCAAATGTACCAGGCTGACTCCAAGCAAGCCCCAAACAGTGACAACATTGCCATCTGTGTTTCTCGCTCGATATCCCATATTACTGCTCTGCCATCTGCTTATTCTCACCACTCCAGCACCATGGCAGTGTGCATGTTTTTGTTCAAAGCATTACAATGCTTTATGGAAAAGAACCTTGTTACCATTGATTGCTCTTGCACTGTCTCAACGGCAATTTTACAACATGTAGAATGATTACGTACTCGCCTAAGACAAACTGCAACCTCGCCTGGTGCTGTACCAGAGTTAGTAAAGCAGCTAAGGGTTCATCGGCTCCTGAAACTCTTTGCCAACACTGATTGAGTTTACACTTGCCAATTATTTCATTCCTTGTGCTTTGAGGATTTTAGATGGTGTAGTTTTGCACGTCATTCGCAAAATGCCAAAGCCAGTCAGTGTCAAAAAAACAGAGACAACTGAAGTTTAAATTGTCAGCTGTAATCAGAGTTAACCTGCTCAGAGGTGGATTCAGATTTCTTGTCAGAGTACATACATGACATCACATACAAGGCTGAGATTCCTTTTTTCCCCTGCGGGCACAGCAGAGTGGCCACTTACTGGTAGTGCAAAATGTAAACAATCAAAAGAACTGTTGCAGGTAATGAATGTAAAGAAACTGACTGCGCAATACAGAGAGAGCAAAGAAAAATCAATAAAGTTCACAGGAGTTCTTAAATGGGTCTCTGAGAGACTTTGGTTTTGATGGTGGAAGGCTAGCAGCTGTTCCTGAACCTGGTGGTGCGAGTCTTGTGGCACCTAGACCTTGGTCCTGATGGCAACAGCAAGAACAGAGCATATGTTCGATGTCCTCCAATGGCAGAGCTCCCTGTAGATATACTCAATAGTGGTGAGGGTTTTGCCTGTAAGGTCGTAGGTTACGTCCACTACCATTTGCAGGGCTTTACTCTCAGGGGTATTGGTGTTCCCATGCAGCCGGTCAGCAAACTTTCCACACTCATCTGTAGAAATTTGCCAGGGTTCCTGGTGTGATAACAAACCTCCACAAACTCCAGAGGAAGTAGAGACACTGATGTTCTTTCTTCACGAAGCCATTAGTGTGTTGGGTCCACAAAAGATCTTATGAGATAATGACTCCCAAGAACTTAAATGTGCTCATTCTCTCCGCATCTGATCCCCCAGTGATCAATAGATTGTATCCCTCTGGCTTTCCTTTCATGAAATCAACAATCAGCTCCTCAGTTGTGGTGACAATGAGTGCAAGGTTGTTATTGTTGCACCATTGGGCCAAGCTTTCAGTCTCCATCCTGTATGTTGACTCATACCCTTCTTTTAAACAACCCACTACCATGGTATTGTCAGCAAATTTGTAGATCATTACAAGCCCAGAGGACCCCAAAACCAAGCAGTATTAGACATTCACCAAGACAAATGGTTACTTAAACAAAAAATACTTTTTAATTTTCTTTCAACATAAAAACAGGGTCAAACTTTAACTTATTATTATTAACTTAACTCCCTTCTAATTCTAAGTGCACATGTAATGTGTATATGTTCATGAAAATTCTTTGCTTTAATAGTCCAATTTCACTCCTCCAAGTTCACCAGTATCCATCAATTCTTATACTGTGCACAGAATTTAATATTTATGAATTTTCACCAAGGACTGGTGCTTAAAGGTAAATGGTTACCACATAGGAAGGTTCTTGATGGTTTTGGAAAGAGATTTGTTGCTCATTGGACACACACAAACTGATTCCCTCCAATCAGACTCTTCAGTGTCTTGCCAAAGAAACCTGTCCCATCAAAGTTTTCCAGATGACAACTTCTTCCAGGTCTCCACAGAGTTCCTCTTGTTTCCCTTATTTCAGGATAATGCTCTGGCCAGCCATTTCTGCTTGTAAGGACCACAAAGGTTTTCAACAGGCTGAACTCAGAACTTACAAGCTGTCTTCAAAATGGGGTTTCAACAAGCTGCCAGTTTGCCATGACTGCAGAAACCAGTTCTCTCTCTCTAAGAGAAGAAGCCTGATTGTTTTTTTTTCCTTTCTCTCCCTGCTTGCAAAATGGCATGACCCCTTGTAGAACAGCAAACTGCAACCAGTCAGATTGCTGGCACCAGAATTAGTTTCTTCTGCCTGGCCATCTGTTGCTTTGAAGACCATAGTCCATTTACTCCACAGCATCAGTCCAATTAACAACTACTTGTGACGTCTCCATAGGCATTCTCCAATGTTTTTGTAAAGTCACTGGGGACATGAAGTCTCCTTTGCATAATTCTTGCATTTTAAATGAGATCTGCTTTGTGAAGCGCTTCTCTGTTTGTGAAATGACCTACGCATTGAACACCCCCCCCCACCCCCGCCACACACACAATCTATCTCTTTTAAAAGCATATTTATATATAATATAACCTCTCACAAGATGGTGTTATTGTCAGTCACAGTCGTGGATGTAATGTGAGTAGAGCAGAGGGCTAAGAACACAGCCCTGTGGTGCTCCAGTACTGATGGAAATTGTGGAGAAGTTCTTACCAATCCTCACTGATTATGGTCTTGTAATTGATTAAAATATTGGGAAGAATTTGGTAATATTTGGGGAGAAATTGGTAAAATTTAGAGTAGGTTACATACATACACACATTTTAAAACAGATCTTATTTGAAAGACTGAAGAAATATTGAAGATCTCTGGAGAAAGTTATGCACTTTTCACAAGTAGGTGTTAATTGAACTGACGTCATAAAATTAATGACCATTGTTTAGAACTGGAGCCAGGATAGTTACAAGTACCTTTTTGTAGTGTGCTTACAGGAAGGTCACTGCTGGGTTTTGTTTATCTAACACAACTTGAGCAGAAGAAAGAACTCCTGTTTGCTGAAGAAGGAGGGGGTTTTGCAAGTGAGTGAATCACATGTTTTTTTGCTGGAAGTTTCAGTTGGAGAGGGAGGGAGAGGAGAAGCCCCCCTCTCAGCGTGTGTGTGTGTGTGTGTGTGTGTGTGTGTGTGTGTGTGTGTGTGTGTGTGGTTCCAAAAGGAGTGGATGCTGGAAGTCCTATCTGTCAGATGTTTCTCTTGGAATAAGGTGAACAGAAAGAAACTCTGTGATAGTCTGAAAGAAAGAGGTTACTATCTGGAAAACCCTGATGGGACAAGTTTCATCAGTGAGACATTGAGGTGACTAATGGTGGTACCTCAGTTGTAGAAATCCTGGAACAACAAATCTCTCTCTGCAAACCCTACAAGAACCTTCCTGAGCAGTAAACATTTACCTTTCAAGAACCAAAGCCTGGTAAACTTTATACATGTTTAATTCTGTGCAGAGTATAGAAATTGCCTGCATCCAGAGAACTTGGAAGGAGTGAGATTGAACTGTGAACCAAATAACTTTTCTTAAATTTACACACATATTACATACACATGTGCTTAGAAATAGAAGGGGGTTAGTTAAGTATAGTGTTGTTAAAGTTTGATTCTATTTTTATGTTTAAAGTTGATTGAAAATAACTTTTGTTTCAAAAACCACTCGTCTTGGTGAACGTGTATTGCGGCTGGGTTTTGGGGTTCTTTGGGCTCGTAACAGTCTCAAGGTGAGGAAATCCATGATCCAATAATGCAGTAGGGTGTTAAACTCCCAGATCTTGGAGTTTGCTGATCAGTTTTGAGGGGATGAGTCAAGCTATTAATTTAATTAGTTTTAACATTAATGGTATGAATCGCCCTGTAAAACAAAATTTGCTTATGTTTAAAAAAATGTTAAGGTTCCAATTATATTTCTACAATACACCAAAGTCATAACACTTACCTTTTTAGATGGTGGAATGGGCTGCAGTATCACACTTCATTCCAGGCTAAATCCAGAGGGGTATTGATTTTTACAGATCATACAATTCCCTTTGTTCAACATAATGTCTTGGACACAAATGGTCATTTTGTTATTGATACAAGAAAACTATATAAGTTGCTCATGTTTGCTAGTGTATATGCTCCAAATATGGATGACCCTGGATTTTTTTTTAAACCTTTTTTCACTCTTACCTGATTTAAGTCTTTATTCATTGGTGATGGGGGAGACTTCAATTGGTTTTAGATCATTCATCTCCTAAACTCACTACTTTGAACAAACTGGCATTTTTCCATTCAATCTTTTTTATTAAAATGTGGTATTATTGATTTATTGATGTCTGGTGGTTTTTTACATCCAGTAGACAGGGAATATTGTTTTTTTGTTGTTTTGTTCATTGTACATATTCACAAATTGACTATTTTCTTATTGATAGTCAAATAATTCCATTAACTAATTCTTGTGAACACAAAAATATTGTCATTTCTGATCATGCTCTTGCTTTACTTAATCCTTAAATTTTCTTGGTCTTCCTCAAATAAATAGACATTGGTATTTCAGTTCAACTTTGCTATCTGATAAGGATTTTTTAAAAATTTTGGAGGAACAAATTACTCTTTTCTTTAAAAAAAATACCGTGGAAAAGACTTCTAGCCTTATTGAACAGCTTTTAAGGCTATTAGGGGACAAATTATTTCTTATACTGCAAACATTAGAAAATAAAAGCTAATCAAAAGAAAACTGACTTAGCTAACCAACTGAAACAATCAGATCAAAAGTATGCTCTGTATCCAGATCCTGCTCTATATAAGCAGCATGTGGGAATTAAAGCCAAATTTGACTTTCTTTCAATGTATCCAATGGAAAACCAATATTTCAAAGCAAAAAAAATCTATTTTATATACATAGAGATAAAACAAGTAAACTATTGACTAATCAATTAAAAGCCTTAGCAGCCAAACATCAAATTAAAGAAGTATGTAAAGCTAATGGTGATCATTCAGAAATAAAGGATACTTTTAAATAATTTTATTCTGAACTGTATCATTTTGATTGTAATGAATATTTTTTTTTTAGATCAGTTGAATATTCCTGTGTTATCTGCTGCTAATCGAAAGCAAACATCAAGGCGATGCATTCACCAAATTCTGGGAAGTCACCAAGTTGCCAGTCTTTTTATGGGGCTTAACAAAATCCAACCAAATGCTCCTCATATAGGCCAGTTTTTAAAGTTAATTTCAAACCAAATCCCTCATAGAGTTGAAGGGCATTTGTTAGCCTGGATAGAGTATTGGTTAACCAACAGAGAGAGAGTTGGGATACATGGGTGCTTTCTGATTGGCAATCAGTGATGAGCGAGGTGCTGCAGGTGTCAGTGCTGTTCATCATATACATCAATGATCTGTTAGAGGGGTCAGAGTGTAATGTACCTAAGTTTGATAATGACACTAAATTGAGTGGAAAAACAAATTGTGCAAAGGATATAGAGAATCTGCAGAGATATAGATAATATAATGAGTGGGCAAGGACTGGCAGATGGAATACAGTGCTGTTAAATTATCCACTTTGGAAGGAAAAATGGAAAATTGGAAGAATATTATTTAAATGACCAGTCGTTGCAGAAGCACTTGGGAGTGTTTGTGCATGAATCATTTATTTCAAAGAGGCAAATGAAATGTCTGCCTTAATTGAATTTAGGAGCAGGGAGGCTTTGCCTCAACTGTACAAGGTACTGATGAGGCCACATCTGGAGTACAGTGTGCAGTTTTGGTTTCCTTATTCGAGGAAGGGTGTATTAGCTTTGGAGATGATTCAGAGAAGGTTCACCAGATTGATTCCAGAGATGAAGGGACTAGCCTATGAGAGACTGAGTAATCTGGGACTGTACTTGATGGAATTTAGAAGAATGAGAGAACTTTTTATGGAAGGCATAGATAAGATAAAGATAGACGAATCGTTCCCATTGGTGTGGGAGATTAGAACTAGGGGACATTACTTCAAGATCTGGGGTAGTAGATTTAGGACAGAGATGATGAGCAACTGCTTTTCCCAGAGGGTGGTGAATCTAGAAAATTCTCTGTCCATTGAGGCAGCAGAGGCTACCTCATTAAATATATTGAGAAACAAGGTTGGATAGAATTTTACAAAGTAGAGGAATTAAAGGATATGGAGAAAAGGCAGGTTGGTGGAGCTGAGCTTGTCATCAGATCAGCCATGACCTCATTGAATGGCGGAGCAGGCTCAAAGGGCCAGATGGCCGATTCCTGCTCCCATTTCTTATGTTAAATAAATAGTACTAAGAGATTCCCCTCTCACTCTAAATTCAAGTGTAGGATTGAGTGAACAAAAGTTGGAGGGACTCATCAGGTCATGCAGCCTAGCGAGAAGTGGCCTATCAATGCTTAGGGATGGGATCATGTGTAGTGGCAAACATGGTATGGTCATCTCACTCCATGGGTGCTGCCTGACCCGTCGAGTCTCTCGTGCTTCTGTGTTCAGTTAAGATTCCGTCATTTGCATTTTTTTGTTTTGTGCATACTTCCCCAGTTGTTCCAGCATAACAGAGCACATTTATTTCAGGAATCAATGCAGTGAACAGTCTTAAATTTTATAGGAAAATGGCACTCACTGAATTCTAGCAGACAGCATTATGATAAAAATGCCACTACATGGACCAACTGTGCATTAGGAATATTCACATGAAGCTCGAGTGGTATCCAATAGCATGCAGCAGTTGCGGAACCTTACACTGGGTGTGTATGGTCACTCAAGTGCATTTACCATGAAGCATGGCATGGTGGTGAGATCAATACTGTTACAGCACCAGCAATCGGGACCAGGGTTCATAGCCTATCTACATTCCCACCCATCTGTTTGGGGTATCGCCCACCCCCCCCCCCCCACATTTTTCAAAACAATTGCCAGTGGTGTAGGTCAATTGGGTGGCACGTGTTCTTGGGCCAAAATTCAAAATTTTTAACTGTCAAGTTCCACAGAACAATTGCCATTGGTTGGCATCAACTCCGATGTTTGGAGCTCTCGTGAACAATGGAAAATGGCTGTGGTGTGCAAGACCAGTAACCCATGTCTGAGGACGGCACGGGGCCCCCTCGGGTCTCAGCCTAACTTCCAGCCACAATGACCTACCACAAGGTCAGCAATGGGCACATTTGCCAACGATTGCGCAATGCTCACCAAAAAAAACACCTGCACATCGCAAGAAGTCGTGGAACAAACTCCAGCCGGTATTTAAATTCCCTCAGATCACATCCAAAGACTAAAGTTCTCGCAACTGCAGGCACACAGATTTTGGACTATGGAGCAACACAACTCTAATTTCTTTTAACTGAAAGGCAGAGAAACCACCACAAAGTTTCGATATTCCTGAGCAAAAAAAAATTCCATTAAACCTTGTATTCTCGTTAGACCACTGACACCAGCGGATCCCACTGATCACCTCATAATTCAAGGTAATGGCATCAAATGTGTGGATGAAGCACCACGGAAGGCATCAATTTCCAATTACTTTGAAATCCTTGGCATTGTCCAATTATTTTAACCAAAGGCCACTTCATAGGATGCCAAATAAGTCATTAACAGACTGTCAACAACTTTACTGGGTTTCCAGTCCACACGACCTCCTGTTTGTTTTTTTAACTATTGGTAGTGAATAATTGCAAAACAGCATTTATTTTTAAAACTTGATGTGCAAATTGATGGATGGAAGAATCAGTTGCAAAAACCTTCCTATTTGTATCTAGCTATTACAACCATGAAATATATTTCTGAGTACAACAATCCTAGATAATTGCACCCTGATTATTTGAACTATTTCTTCCACAAAATACCAAAGATAATGATTTAGGTTTTAATACTGACCCACCACCTCTGAAATTATCTAATCAAAATACCATTTTAATTATTGCAATTTTTATCTATTGCTATATCTACTGTATTATGGTTTTAATCAAGGCTCAGAAGGTGAAACCAAATGCTTCTTTTCTTCTTTGGCTTGGCTTCGCGGATGAAGATTTATGGAGGGGTATGTCCACGCCAGCTGCAGGCTCATTGGTGACTGACAAGTCCGATGCGGGACAGGCAGGCAATCAAGGCTCAGAAGGTGAAACCAAATGCATCTGATGCTAATTAGACAGAGTAATTCATGCTTTAGTTTGGCAGAAACAAAATCACTATAAAGGAACATATTTGTACATTTGAATTAATTAGCAGATTGAAAATAGTTAACACCTCTGACTGCAAATTACACTATCAGAAATTTACACAAAACATATTTAACAATCTAAAAATTAATGTCAGATTAACATAATTGACAAGGGCAGAATTGTTTTACCTGTTAGTGATATTGATAGACTATTGGAACACAGAACAGACCCTTTGGCTCTTGATGTTGTGCCAACCTATTCCTACCATTAAAAAATTCTAAACCCTTCCTATCTCCTCACCCTCTAGTTTGCCTTCATCCATGTGCCGGTCTCAAATGCCTCCTTGGCAAGGTATTCCAGGCACCTGCAACTGTATGGAAAAAGTTATCTCCGAGGTCTCCCTTCACTTTGTAAAGATGTGCCCTGATGCTCCCTATTCCCACCCTGGGAAAAAGGCACTGGCACTGCAACCCTTTGAAAGTATGGCCAGTTTTGTTGGGTATGAAGTTTCAGAACATGAAGCAAATCATGATTTCCAAATCAAGATGGTCTGTCATGTGCACAGCAGTGGTGATGTTCTCATGTACTGCTCATGACCTTATTGAAGGATGTGGGATTGGGAGATGCTGTCGGAGTAGATTCAACAAATGAAATGTAATTCATAATTATGCCTAACACTGCAATAATATAAGGAACAAGCCTTTAATATATTCAAACATGGTACCAATGAAGTGGACCTTGTGTTCTGCAATACTTGTTGGTGTGAGCAGTAGCTGCTTTGCACCTTGCTTATGGTAAAATGATTTGCAGGTATCAGGCTAATGGCACAACATGAAATACTGTAGTTTGCCATTTCTAGCCAATGTTCAGTTCCACCTCTTCTTACCTCCCCCACCACCCACCCCCCCCCCCGCCCCGCCCCCACCACATATTTGAAGGCAGTAGATTGCCAATAAATATCCAAGATATATGGACTTTAACTTGATGACCATTCCGTGGCACAATTATCAACTTGCTGGTTATTAATTCAGTCTTGCTGTTGGCAGACACTGCTCCAATTTCGGAGCTTTGTGCCAAGCCACTCTTGTCGATAACCCCCAAATCCCAGTATTGCACTCTTGCCTCAATTTTCTGATATCCATCTCCTCTCCACCCCCACACCTCCATCCCCAAAATCTAATTAAACATGGAGTATAACCATTGATTGTTGAACAGTGGTACGCGATTGGATTTCTTTGCACATGGCAGATGTGTACATTTTGACCATGGGTTTGGAGACTATGCAGAATTCCTCTGGTTTCATTCTCCTCATTGAGTAGGAGTCAAAGATTGTGAAGGAGTTTGGGACACTTGTAAAGATATATGGTTATCACCGTTGGTCATTAGGGACCACTCTCAGTTGGATACTACACAAGGACGTTGGAAGTTCAACTTAGGCATGTTCTAATTAGGCACGTTAGTTGACAACGGGTTCAGTAGCTAGTTTTAATGCATAGATTTTGATACAACTAGGTAGTTTGTCAGGCTATTCCACAGGCAGCAAGAGAACCTAATTACTAAGGCCACAACTGATAAGACACCAGACCATCTCCCTGAAGGAGATTTGCAAACCAGTTATTATCACAACTCAAATTATTTCCATGATCCTAATAAATGGCACGGTCTTTTCTTTAGAATTAGTTATCCAAATGTAGGTTCCACAGCTATCACTGTGGGAATCAAACCTGAGTCCATTAAAACTTGACCAGCGCAGTATCAATTTACTCAATTGCTGAAATGAACTGAAGCATTTCAACACTAATGGTGTACAACCTATAATTTTCTTTTTCTTAGCAAACTAGATAGTTTTCACCCTTAACTGAATAAATGACCACATGCAGCATAACATGGGTTTCAACCCAGCATCAAACTTTTTTGGCCCAACATTAAATTTTAAAAAGCATCGGATTAAAGGCTTCCATCCACAATGTAACAGCTGCAAATTTTTCTGGGATCAAAGACGTATTGGCAAATTAACAGGCTTACATCAATTTAGCAGAATCAAATCAACTGGCTTGAACAAAAAAAAATCTGGTAATTTTAAACAGAACAAATAGAATTTCAATAGAAATGACACCTTTATTTGAGAGCAGAGTCTACACTGTGGATGTATTAAAGGCCACATCTGCTTATAAGCACAGGAAAAAACACTCCTCACCACATGGCCTTTGCCAGCTGTACAATTTAATAGAAATGACCAAGGAGAATGTTTTAATTAAAGCTTTTCCTCTGTTCTAATGCAACAAATGTCATCATCTACAACACAACATTCCATATTTTAGACAGGTAATATTTACAAACTGTTGATAGGTGTTTAAATAACTCTGACAAAAATACTGTAAACTTTAAGTTACAAAACTAGCAAAAACACAACGGGTGCAGCAGTTATAACTAGCAATCATAAAAAAGACAAAGGTTAAGTCACTTAAAAATCATCCATAGGACGATTGACTTTAAGAGTATGATCAGTAGCTAATGAGGCTGTATATTTTTAATGGCATACACAAACAGCTCAGTGAAATAAAGTATTTATTGTATGATTAAATCCAAGTCTCCCTTCAATTTCCGTCTCAAATAGTAATCACTTCAACAGCGTGTCATACACCAATTTAGGTTTCAGCCTGAGACTTGAGCTAATGCACAAACTATCCCAATGATGCAAAAGATTTGAAAAAGTGCAACTTATAAACATGCTATTATTGCAACTTCACAATTCACTGTACATTGCTTCTGTAGATTGCAGGCTCTCCTCTAAACAGAATGAATGACATTGCATATTTGAATGGTCCACTCCCTCTTTCCAACTGGATGTAATAGCAGCATCAGGTTTTTTTCTGGTGCTTGACAGAATTCCAGTATACATTAGAAGCAAGACAAAGCATCTATTTGCATTTTACAAAATCCACATTCATTAAACAATACGTTCCTCAGAGGTACATAAAGGGTAAAATTCGAGATTAACATTTTATTCTGCTCCTCAGAGCATCAGTAGATAGGAATAATTTGTGGGTACTGTCATCACCTACTTACTTTTGATGGAAATCCTATTGCAGTTTTGTTGCTCACCAGTTCATTGGTGAGACGGTTTGTATTCAGATCGAGTTGTTCAAAATAAAAGAATTATAAAAATACATAACACTACACTAAGGAATGGTTTGCCAGCCAGAAATTGGTTAAAAGATTAAAGATTCAACTAGATTTCTAAGGAGTCCAGAGATGGAGGGTAATAATAGCAGTGCCTGGCAACATGCTACTCAAAATATGAACACATACCTTGCTAAATATCAACATTCACTGTAAAATATCGTATGCAGCAAGTCAATGTGCAAAAGTGTGTGTGCATATATATTATACACACACACACACACACACACACACAATTATTATATACTATATATAATATACATTTATACTATATATATTATATATTTTTGAGGCATGAAAAAAAAATCAAGTTTTCTACTTGCCCTTTTACCATTTCTGACAGAAAGGAAATCAATTACACAGGTGTTGCCAAATAACCATATTCTGACTAGTTTCAGAAAAGTTTGCACTGCACAAGAACTTAAAGAACTGTCTTGCACTGGAATTCTTGCATATTCAAGAGGAAATATTTAATTAACATGTCCATAATATTTAACTCATCAGACGTTCCCTCAAGAGTTCACAAATTCATGGTTCAAAACACATTGTGGGTGCCATACTATAATGACCATTTTCAGAAGTTCAAATCTCGTATATTCATACAGAAAGCAACTCAATCAAAATTCCAGTAATCTATAAGTTTTTGTATTGGCGGCTATTCCGTGTACAAACTTCACATTTCACCATATAATGAACGATTGAATTCTTTAAAACAGCATAAAATTGCACAAAAATTCAGCATTGAGATTGTCCATTTTAAAGGAATGATCAGCCCTGAAATTTTAAGAATTCTCCAGTTATAATCATCATTTTAGAAAACCAGGAACGTACAGCAAATCCAAAATCCATCTGTTCCATCTGCTTTGAAATAAGCAAATTGCTCTTGCAAGCACAACAAATAGTTGTAGTTCCATTCCTAACAACACTTTCATTTTTGGTTTCCAGCATTAGTAGAACAACCTTCCAAACTCAAGCAGAGTAGAATAAATGTAGAACATAGATCCTACTAATATACCAACATTCTCATTCCCAATCTATCCATTGTAAATAAAAATTTGTTGATCTATCACTTCCTGAAATAGGAATCAAGTGTAAAATAAGTCACATGAAATCTGACATTGTCAGTATCCAAGTTGAACAATCAAATCTCTTTTGTCCAGCAGCAAACTCTAGGATCAAATCCATGGTGTAACCTGTTGTTGCTGCTATATCTAATCACTTTCTGATTTACAACATCCCTGAAAAAAGGCACTGAACACAAATTTAAGGATGTCACATGGTGCTAGATGCACGAATGTCTTCCATTCCCAGGATCAGACAACCTTTTAACAGACATCAGAAGCTAACTTCAAGTTATGGGAATTAAGGACATTTTTTTTGCTGTATTGGCCTATGCTGAGCTTTGGGTTGACTCATTTCATTCTCGATGCCTCAGTCAGCATGGAGAAACGTCACCAACTCCTGCCAAATTAGAAGGGTTCCAAGGAGCAAAATATGATTAATATTCCATCTCTCATGACTAGTCACTTACACTTGATAACAAAAAAAGATAGGTTCCAATTGTTTAATAATCAATTACATAAACTCTCCACTTTTGTTTTGAAATTTCATAATCTTTCAAGCCACTATTTTCAAGAGCAATTTAAGATTATGTTCTCAATGGGGCACATAATTATAAATCCAATGAAACACCAGGAAGACAAAGAATGTGTGTCATAAAACATGCAGCACTATGCCACGGCCTTGAATTCTTCCATAGTCTTCAAAATATGGGAAAAAATCCATGCAGAAAAACATTTTTACTGGATCATCAATCCAATGGTGAAGAAGTGGTAAAGATTGCTGAAACCATATCACAGATCATGATATTTTTGGGGTTTACATATCCTTTGTTTCTTTCCAATTGCAACGTTAAAAAATATTACACACATCAAACACTTCACAATAGTTCAGAAAAAATAAATAAGAAATTCTTGTATGTTACTGTGGTCCTTAAACAGTTTACAGGGGCAGCTATGACCAGTGCACGTTTACCTCATTGGAATCAAGAACACTGACACTCATTGGATAGCATAGGATTGAATGTTCTGAGGGCTCAAGGGCTGAAACAAGATAACTAAATGAGAACAGCCACCTGAAAGGTAAGATCAAGAATATTTATCCAGAGTGATATTTATCCCCACACACACACACACACACGCACACACACACAAATAAACTTTAAATTCTAAAGATTCAAATTAAAGGTGTGTCGAGTTAATAAATATTCTGTTGTGCATGCCAATAAAATACAAGCCCTTCTACAACATTTACCACAAAGAATTATATAAGTACATCAGTAAAAGGCAAGGATGATTTTTTTTTAAAAAAAAGCAACAGGGTCTGGAAAGACTCCTGGTATTCAGGAATTGAACAAACGCAAGTCTTAATTATCTGTACAAAAACCTTTTAAAACTCTAATAAATACTGTTTCGTGGGTATCAGCTTTTACAACCAACAAGCAGATAGCCACGGGTGTATTGCTCACTTCCAGCAAGCAAAGGGCAATAAAGGTCTAAGTTCATCTTCCCTCAAGGAGGAGAGCAATTATTTAATGTGCACTGGTCTATCGTCTGACTTTAGTCGTTTTCGCCTGGGTTGAACAAAGTCATCGTCTGAATCCTCACTTAGACGAGTTTCTTCTTCATGATCGGAATCTGATTCCACAAGAGGTGTAAAGGTTCTTTCCGAATAAACCTCTTGTAGTTTTGCTTCAAAATAGCTTTCGAGAGCCTTTCCAGCTTGGGCCACTTCAGAATCTGCCTAAAAAGTGAAAACAAACAAAGCAGTTAATTTTACGACTTGCACAACAGTTTCTCCATCAAAAGGAAACATACACTTATTAAAGTCCACACTTATTACTGGATAGGCTGATGCAGTAAACTCATTGTCAATGTGTGCCAACATCTCAGTCTGGAGCAGAATTATATTCCAAATTATATTTCAGACTCTTTCAGTCTAATTAGTTAAGAAATCACTTAGTTTATGCATGGCAGGCAAATGTCGATCACTGCAAGTTTTCCTTCTGTGGACTTCAGCGAGGATAGGATCACCTGCAAAGCCTTACACACACAAGTTTGCCTTTAAAAAAACTTAACAATCAAAAAATTCCATTTAGCTAAGCAGGCAAATTAGCAGTGTCAGATAACACTCTGGAATAAATTCTTTGAATTCATAAACTGAATACAAAATTCAAGTTTGGAGCATATAAAATTGCCAAAATGAAGTGCATCCATTTTACAAATCATTGTTTTTAAACAATTTGCATCTCAAGGATATCTAGGGTTTTAAAATTCCCTCAAAGTTAGGATAAGGAAGTCAATTTCCTCATTAACCTTTTTATAAACAGTTCCCCTCTACCATGTTTCTGAATAGGTATTGTGGCAAATCTATTGACTGATTCATTATTCTTCCTTGAAATGTTGACACTGGTCATATGCTAAGCTAGTATTTTCAGTTATTGTTGTCCATATTAGGTAAAATATGGGCAGGTACAGCATTAGTTACATCAAGACCAAACCATAAACCTGAACTGTATCATTTAGCTCAGACCTCAAACCATAAATTGCATTTAATGGCCTATCATTACCAATGAAACATCAGTACTTCCCAACTGACTGCTTTTGAGACAGCATTATGGGTAAATGTTACCAATATAGCCCACAAACCACTGAATCTAAGATCATGTGCAAATGGTTGAGAGATAAATGTTTTCCAGAACATCACTTTATGAATAGTTATAATTCATAATTAGAATGAACAAGAAGAACTGCAGTCTCAGTGCTCCAGCATCCAAAGTTCATTCCTGACCTAGTGATCATGTGGATGTTAACTGTGATTGCATGGGTTCCTCAGAATATTCAACTTTTCTCCCACATCCAAAAAATATGGGTTGGTAAGATAACTGACAATGCAAATTGCCCATTGTGTGCAGGTGAGTGCTAGACTCTGGTTGGTGGCAATTATGGAAAATAAAATGGAATTAGCCTAGGATTAGTGCAAATGGATCCGTGATCAGTGGTGGATTGAAGGGTCCATTTTAATGCCGTACAACTCACTAATGCTGCCGTGAAATCGCTTATCGACCCAAACAGAGCCCCAGCACTGAAAATCAAAGCTGCACCTCACCACGCTGAACTGACGGGTCATATTAGACTGTGTTTTCTATCTCTCTGGAGAGAAACAAGATTCTACATCTTCAGATATGTTGTCTGACTGGGCCACAGATAATAGGTTGAATTCTGTACATGTATATCCCAAATCAGATGCATCTTTCTTCCAAAGCTGCCTTTTTCCCAGAAAAGTGGTGCTCACAATTGTCAACAGTGGTGAAAGAACAGTTTCATAATTATGTTCCCTATATGCTGTTGTATAGGATGACCCTGGAATTTCTACCGAAAATGTTGGGTTTGAGTGATACCCTTTGAATAAGATGAACCCCAATTCTGGCACTTTCTGGTGACCAGAAAATACTGTTAAAAATCAAATCACTAATATTTTTATAACAAATTATCATTTAAAGGTTTAAGTATTATTTGGACATTTTAAAATAATCCACTGTTAATCCTCAAATTGCAAGCTGTTTAAAGCCTGAACAGAGCCAATAGTTGGACCGTGCCCGCAGAAGAGTGCTGAGACTTTGCAAATAATTAATGGGGCATGCACAAGATTGCATCGAAGCTGGCAGGTGAAGATGGCGGTGATGTTGAGACTTCATCGTTAAGTTAAGAGTTTTATACTCTTTGTATAGGAAGACCCTTAATTTTAAAGTCAAAATTTTGTTTTGGGATCGTCCTATACAATGGCATATATGGTAAATGATAAGATGCTTTACAACTGACAATGAAAAACTGAGTTTGGTTAAACCTTTACAGTCGCTGACAGTTTTTGCATGTATTTCCCAAATCCATGACTACATTTTGATACATTCAAAAAGCCCAGATCATTAACTTGCTGCTGAAGGCCAAAAAAAGATCTGTAAAGGGACAGTGTTAGAAAAAAAAAGGTGGGGTAGTCTCCAACTTGGTCACAGTTTTTATTGGTACAAAAGCCTCCAAGGGGGAGGGTGGGGGGAGGGGGGGGGGGAAAGAGAGAGAAAAAAAAAATGATAACATAACTAATTACTCAAATTGCAAGCTTTGGATACAAATATTTCTTCATTCTTTCTGGTAAATTGAACATTTCCCTTTTAAAGAGACCCAGAAAAAAGCAATTCTAGATGTTGCAAAAATAAAATTGCATGTGAGCAACAAAAGCTCCGGACTCCACAAAACATACTTAAAGACCAATAAACAGGACCCTAGTGCACAATCGTAATACCCTATTTTTCCCACACAAGCCATTCCCATTACAGTGCCAACCAAGAACAGCAGTACATTTCCACTGCACAAGATGCAAGGAATAGGAAAAACATACTTTGGCTCACTGGTCTTCTCCTGCTCCCTGAATTTGAACCAAAGTTGAAAAACCTAGTGTCACATCACAATTTTCATCTGATTCCAAATGCAGTGGCTGATGCACGATTCAACTGTGCCTTTGTGAGAGGTATTTCTAATTCATCATGTGTAATAATTTATATATACAATAAAATTTAACTGATAACAGACTGCAGAGAAAGTAACAGGTCTGTCAAAAGCAGGGGTTATGTTTTACCTTGGTTCTCATTTCCCTTTCTTTGGTCCCCATGAAGGCTTGAGGACCATTTTGAACCCCAGGTAATAGGGTAACCTTTATGAGACAACAAAATTCATAACATAAATTTGTTTTATGTTGCATGGATATAGATAAACATTAAAAAGTTTAATATCTGTATAGTTCACCCTGCTAAGTGCATACTCTACTTGCATCGCAGAGAAAAGGCAATCTCCAACCCCCCCCACCCCCCCACCCCAACCTCTGGGAAAACTTTAAAAATGAAAATTTGTGAGGTAGTTTAATATATTGGTCAATAACTGGATGCAAATTTTCGACTTATTTTAGCTCAGTTTTAAAGTGCTTATCCCCTAAGTGAACATATACAACCTAGATGAAGTATTGTGAAGACATTCTGTAATACAAGATCATGCTCTAAGTGCAAGAACAAAATGAGAGCGGACATTGCTAGAAAAACACTGCTTCGTTCCTCTATTTGTAAGCAACCTGGTGAGAAACAAAAAGTTGTGTATTCATCATGAAATGAGAATGGCAAATAAAAACATTGCAGTTTCCCACTGGGTAATGGTCCACAATGAAATCTTCACCGCATAGATCCAATTCCTTGTATGTGTTCAGTCTATTGAGCTTTGATAAAGAAACCATCTTTTCCTCAGTAGTTTACATTTTAGAACACCACATCACAATACAAAGTGGCAGGGGGAGAAGCCTGACATTTATGATTATATTGCTCCAGACAGTAACCTGTCGTAGTGTGAAACATCCAGTGGAATACTGCACCAACACGAAACATCGACATGGACGAGGGGAGAAAATTGATGACTGTGTAAAGAATAGTGATGGAGGCATTTAAAGTTTTGAGGAGGGGGTAGGGGTGAGAAGAGAAGTAGAAATGCTGGGCAAGAAAAGGAAGAAACAGTTTTCAATGCTTATTTTATCTGTAATAATGTGGGGTCCATACTTGTAATTTTCTACAGACAGCAATTTTGTACATCACATATGGCATTACACCAAATGGAAAAGTCTCTTCAGTTCATTTCTTTGCTGGTTCCTGAAAAGGACTCCACATCACCAAAACCCACGTGTATATTAACTTAATCAGACTGCATATCAACTTTACCAACACATCCTCAAATACACCAATCTTCTCTCCATGGCTACAGGTTGCTTCGAAAGAACCAAGCAGCACAAATCAGTATGTGAGTCTATGGATGTCATCACTTTCTATCTTGCACTATTAATTAATGCTAGACCCCGATTTCTTTTCACATTTTTAGTCAGTTTGCTATCAGTTTTGTTTATTGTTCTGCATACAAGTGTTTTGAATGTAGTCCCTAATTTACTGATGAATGAATTTTAATGCTGAAGTTTTCCATGCATTACATTATCCTCTTATACCATTATTTTTACAGACTTCAACAACGTTGGCCATGCATCAAATTGTTAATGTTATCTCATTTTTTAATTGAATTTACTCTCCATAGATTGAGGTTAGACTTGGTTTTAGTGTATTGGATATAAACTAATATGAGTTGCAAAACTTACCAGCATTCTGGGAACAGAACTTGGGAATGCTTGTACATTTGAAATATCAATGTCCAAATTCATAAGTTACACTTACTTCATTAAACTTTTCACAGTTTTTGAAAATAAGCCTGATATCGGCCACAAAGTTCTCTGGCGTTTGGTAATGCTGAGAGTGTTTTTTCTGGAGTTTCAGTTTCACTCTGGATAAATCCATTGGATTCTTAATAATTCTATAATAATCAGGAACCTAGGAGAGAACAAAAAGCAGGTTGATTCCCCTTCGATGCAAATTTTAGTTATATCTGTTTCCCAACTAAAATTAGGCTTGGCTATGGATAAAGCAGAGTAAATGAAGTTGCATGACATTAGAACTCACCAATACAGAACGTACTTTACATTTGTATCAAAAATTTTAAATGTGTTTTGAATATAAATGCTGAAGCAAAGGAGGTATCAGTAACAAGGTGCATGCATAAGAAAAAAAGAGGAAAGGTTTAAAGGACACATAGGAAAACCAGGTGATAATGTGAAGCAGCTTCAGGGAAAAACTGGAGCTCAGGCTTTAAGCAACTTAGAATATAAATGCCAATGGTCACAATCAGAAAAAAGATAAATGCCAATGGTCACAATCAGAAAAAAGATAAATGCCAATGGTCACAATCAGAAAAAAGATAAATGCCAATGGTCACAATCAGAAAAAAGATAAATGCCAATGGTCACAATCAGAAAAAAGATAAATGCCAATGGTCACAATCAGAAAAAAGATAAATGCCAATGGTCACAATCAGAAAAAAGATAAATGCCAATGGTCACAATCAGAAAAAAGATAAATGCCAATGGTCACAATCAGAAAAAAGATAAATGCCAATGGTCACAATCAGAAAAAAGATAAATGCCAATGGTCACAATCAGAAAAAAGGTCAGTTACACAAGAATGGTTTATAGATAGTGAAATGATTCAAGATAGGGAATGTCATAAAATTCATCATCTTAAATTGAAATATTGGGTATCAAGGGTATAGGAATGAAGAGCCAACATACAAATGATTGAGCAGCAGTGGGCAACTCTCTCTACTTCATTTAATAAAACCCTATCTCATATCACATTTGACATCCCCACTCCACCACCCCTTAGCTTTTCATGCACTTTCTTATCTGGAAAGACTGCTGCAACCTTAAGAATATTAAAAGAGATTACATACTTTAAAGTCAATCATAGGACATCCCTTCACCCCAATGATCTTGCCTGAAAGTTGTTGGTTAGGATTTATATAACTGACAACACAGCCCGTCAAATCTTCCCTTGTAGACTCAGATATGATAAAATGGCCACTCAGGAGGGTGAAGTGAAAGTGATATTTACAATATCCACAAAGTATGTGCTACCATCTACAGAAGGAAAAGTTGAAGTTGGCGCTGAAGGCACATTGAAATAGATCAAATTCTCCTTTTATTAATCGTGCACACCCCTTTTCCTTCAGGATAATTTTTGTGCAATAGCAAAAAGTACATAGCTCAAAATCTACAGAGACAATAAATATGCAATTATGTGTCAGAAATTAGGCAGTAAGTTTGTAGGTATAAAATTATCTATAAACTTGCAAATATTATGGACCTTCAAGTTGGTCTGTCAATTTAGTGCGGGAGAGTCAAAGTACAAGATGCAATTAAGACATCAAGTGAGAAAATGTGTAAGGTAGTGTCACAAAGCTACTTAAAAGTTGTGAAGAACCACCTCATCTTTGCGCCTATTTCTGGAGACAAATGTAAAAATCATATTCAATCCCAATGCTGCAGATTCTAATAAAAAGTAATTGATCTTAAATACTGAACCTGCTTTAATGTCCATGGGCTGACTAACCAAAGATATTAACAACATTTTGGTGTTTTTTTTAAATTTCCATTTGCTTTATCAAGAACAGATCTGGCACAAAGATTACACTAAATGAGATTTAACCATAAAACGCTTCAATATGTACAATTACTTCAGAAACTGAATAAAGCTCCAAGCCAGAGATACTTACAGAGGAAGGAACAGGTTCTTGGAAAGCAATGCTCATTTCGTGACAATACAGATATAACAAGAGACGTTCTGACTTCTAAAATATGAGAAAAGGGGTAATAAAAACATCAATAAAAATCTAGGTTCCATCATGCAATTGTAGTATGTTACAGTAATAGAAAATTGTTTGCAATCCAATTTAGTAAATCTTTATGTGACAGATTATGTTATATTTCATATTATGTATAGGTATGTTTTTGAAGGAGATAGATTTTGGGAGTAGAGTAGGTCACAAACAGATACAAACACTTCAAAACACATCTAATTTTAAAATGCAAGAGTTATGAATAAGATGGTGCCTAAAAGTCTGCAAAGACAATAGACTCCTGTGGTGAGATTTTCACAATGAGGTGCAAATAGAAAGGCCCATCTCAGGAAACTGATAAGATCTCTCGTTAATTAATTTTGGAAGTCAGCAAGCTGTTTTGGTGGAGTGTGCGGTTTTAGGAGCGTCATGTGGTTTTGCAAGCAGAGAATCAAACAGGTTTTTCTCTAAGTGTGACAGAGAGAGAGATTACTGGGCTTCTGCATGGCTTTTGGAAGCTTGTTTGAAACCCCATTTTGAAGATGGGTTGTGAGTTCTGAGTTCAGCCTGTTCAAAGCCCTTGTGGTCCATACAAGAGGAGATGGCTGGCTGTATAATGTTTTGCCCGAGATAAGGGAAACTCTGGGTGACCTGAAAGAAAGAGGTCATCATCTAGAAAACCCTGATAGGGCAAATTTATTGAGCAAGACAGTGACATGGCTGATTGGAAGGAATCAGTTTGTGTGTGTCTAATGAACAAAAAAATCGCTCTCGGAAAATCAACAAGAATCTTCCTGAGAGGTAACCATTTACCTTTCAAGCACCAAAACCTGGTGAAGATTCATAAATGTTAAATTCTGTGCACAGTATAAGAATTGCCTGATACCAGTGAACTTGGAGGAGTGAGAAATGAGATTGGACTGTGAATCAAATAATTTTTCTAAACTTATACACACATGATTACATAAATGTACATTTAGAATTAGAAGTGGGTTAAGTTAGACTAAGTTAATAGTAATAAATTGTAGTTTGATCCTGCTTTATGTTGAAAGAAAATTAAAAGCAACTTCTGTTTAAGTCACCATTTGTCTTGTTGAATTTCTATTGCTGCTGGGTTTTGGGGTCCTCTGGGCTCATAACATTTAAAAATTAAAGAAAAACAAAAGAACATAAATAGAAGGATGAGCATGTTTGGCTCCTTGAGCAAATTCTATCATCAGCAAGATCATGGATAATGGAAACACACAGAAGGGAAACAGGACCTTCAGCCCATCAAATCTGTACCAACTGTCAATCACACACTTTCACTAATCTACATTAATCACATTCTCCCTACTTTGTGTCAAATTCTACCCCCCCCCCACCCCACCCAGATTCTACTATTAACCTGCACACCAAGGACAATTTAGAGTGGCCAAATAACCACAAATCCTCACATCTTTTGGATGTGGGAGAAAACCAGACCATCCTAGGGAAACCCATGTACTCCCAGAGAAAACACAGAAACTCCAAACATATCATTGGATGTCAGAACTGAATTCAGGCCTCTGGCACTGTGGCAACTAATTGCTGCACTGCCTTGTCTTTTATCTCCATTTCACTTTCCATATTCTTTCTCTATATCCACTGGATGCCCTTAAAATCCCACTTAACAGGGGATAGAGATCTGTGAGGAACAAAAATTCAGAATTCATTAACTAGCCAATTTAACTATCAGCTATTTACCATTTTCTCTAGAATGAAGTGAAAAGTTTTTCATATTTTTAATAGATACAAATAATGTCCATTGAGGCTCAAGTGCCTGGGCAATCCAGATTCTCGTGGCACTAATTAGCTCATTTTAACTTGTGTATCCTCCATGAGCAAATATTTTCCCAGCCTTTGCACGATGCAAGATCATGCTTGTTTTTATAGTTTTTCCATCAGTTTTGACAAAAAAAATTATAATCTTAGTTTAATGTTAATCCCACCAAAGCCTTCATTCTACATTTAGCACTATTTGCTACAACAAATACTGAGTACAGAAGGGAAGAAGGAGGAAGAGTGAAGAGATAGATAAGAAGAAACTTAATAATCAATTGCAACTTACCCTTTGGTCAACTGGGGCCAAGCTTGGGGCAGTTTTTCCCTTTTTAATATGATGCAAATTGTCACAATCATACTCTACTTCTGGTTTAGACAGGTTCCGGCAAAATGTGCAGATCCACTCCCCGCTAATATGGGGAGAAAAAAATCCAACAATCAAAATGGCATTTTTGTCAGTAATATATCAATGATATTACTGTAGTATCTTCCACCTCACCAAACAGTCAAACAAATCAATGGGATCAAAAATTTAAAGCTCTTGATCATAAAGGGATGAGTCATTCAGTAACAGTTTGAGCACTGTACAATTATAATTTGATTTTGTGAAAGCGGTCTACCACACATTTTCCTTTTTTTGTCTTCACTTTTTGGTTAGATTATTCTCAATAATTTTTTTAATAATTTTTTCATATTTCCACCAAGTTTGACAACAATATTTCTTACAACATTAAAGTCACTTAATCCGTTTTTCCTACATTCCCATCAAACCCTCCATTTCTATCTGTCATCTCCCTACTTGAGGCAACTGGAATCAGCAAATTAACCTATGTAACCTGCACATTTTTGGCACATAGGAGGAACATGAGAACATGAGCTCCAGAACAGGCTCTTCAATCCACAATGCCTGCACCAAATATGATGCCAAATTAACACAAATTTCTTCTGCATGCACATGATCCATGCCCCTCCATTCCTCGCATATTCATCTCTAAAGTGTTTTAAACATTATCTGATTCCACCACTATCTCTGCTATCGTGTTCCACTGTTAAAAATTTGTCCTGCACATCAAACTTACCTTCCCTCATCTTCAATATTTAGCTTCTAGTATATTAGCCATTAATGTGTATTATAATAAGAATTTTAAAAAAACACAAGGTTTTAACTTACATTTAGTATTTCACATTTTTTTATGCTTGGGAAAAAAATCCATCTACTCTACAAAATTATGACAGTAAAAGATAAACTTCAATCAGATCCCCCCCCCACCAACCTCAGTCTCCAGAGAAAGTTCACCCAACCTCCTCTTAAGACGCGTACATATCCTCTAAACCAACACCTTCATCTTCTACATCCTTTCCACATTCTGTGTGATATTTAATGAGAGACTGGACAAATTTTGGCAGACAGAATTGCACACCAAGTACAACCTAACCAACATTTTGTGGAACTGCACCATGACTTCCTTATTCGTAATCAATGTCAACCAAAGATAGACAAAACATACACCTTCTTTACCACTCAATCTAATTGTGTGGCCACTTTCAGAGAATGTGCTTACTCCACCAAGAGCACCAGAAATCAGGATTGAACCATCAATGGCGCTAAGTGGCAGCATTTCTGTTTGCTGTTATCACTGTTCCACCTCCATCCTTGCATTAAAAACACAAATACTGCAGTTTTTAAAACACTATTAATATATGGTATGCACAGAAACCTTGTGCTCATAGGAATCTTCAAGTGTTAAGGAAAACCAACAAAGGCGTATCATCTGGGATCAGCTTACCTATTAGTTCAATCGAATGTCAGAGTTTGTATAATAATTGAAGAATATTTTACACAATGGCCCATTTTTTTTAAACAAGCTTTGAAGAGAATGAGATGTGCACTTTTTCTGGTGTTAAGATCAATTAGACTGCATTCCAACAATTGCCATGAATATTGGATAAAGTCTTGCCCATTTAGAGAATGTTGAACATGCTTGAAACAGAGTAAGACTGAGATACATGTAAAATACAATAGCAAGTTCCATTTTAATGCTAATATTTTAGTCCATAAGACATAGGAGCAGAAATAGGCGATTCAGCCCATCAAGTCTGCCCTGCCAATTAATTTTCCCCACTTAGTCCCACTGCCCAGCCTTCTCCTCATAACTTGTGATGCTCTGGCTAATCAAGAACCTATCAATCTCTGCTTTCAAGACCCCCAGTGACCTGACCTCAAAACCACCCGTGGCAACAATTTCAGATTCACCATCCACTGGCTGAAGAAATTTCTCCTCATCTCTGTTTTAAGCAGATGCCCTTCAATCCTGAAGTTGTGTCCTCTTGTTCTCGACTCACCACCATGGGACACAACCTTTCTACATGTACTCTGTCCATGCTTTTCAACATTCAAAATATTTCAATGAGATTCCCCCTTATTCTCCAAAATTCCAAATCCTAACCGAATGTTAACATCTACCATTCTATTGCTACAATGTCAATGAAATAGAATAGAATAAAGTTGGGTATGCAAATGCATCAATGAAAAACATTTTACAAAGCAGGCTACGGATGTGACCTTCAAAATATTCAGTTGTTGGATCAAAATCTATGTTTATTTGAGATTTGCACCGAGCATAAAAACAGCTGTAATTTACTGCAGATTCAAATTGATCTTTTATCTAATACTTAAGAATGCTTACCATTATTTCAATTAGGAACATACCCAAAATGATCAGTGGTAGAGTGGACAGCAACAAACCATCTGTCTTCACGTGATAATCCACTATTTACTTTCGCATAGATAATATGTTTCTTGCATTCTGGAGAATCCTGCAGCATGGTCCATCTGAATCAGGTCGACTAGATCTGCAACCGGGATCAGACTCTCACTCTGCCAACCCTTGCACCTTTTCCTCTACCACAGAACGTTGCTCTTCAGCTTAGTCATCATGTTTACATAATCATACTCTTTTGTGGATGGTTGGCTTAAACGTTAAAGTCTTGTTACAACTTCAGGAAGAAATGTCATGACTAAGGACTCACCTGGGGAAGCTGAGAAGTGAAGGAACATGACAAGCGAGATGGAAGACCTTTGGACACTTATCACAACACAACAGATCTCCTCCATTCTGACACACTGCACACCAATCTTCATTGGGGTCGTCCTCCTTATTATTATCGCCTGCAGCACGAGGTGAACGGTGCGTAAAGTTGCGGATTGGAGACTTTCCATTAAAAGTATTACCCAATTGCCTGCAGCTTCCAGTCCTGTTGGAGGCCTCTATCTTAATATGGTTTTCTATGTTTCGAAGCCCTTCTATATCGGTCTCACTCTCAGAATGCAAGTGGTTGGAAAGAGGTGGTGTCAAACTGCTTTCAGGACTGCTCATCTAAATTTGAAAGAAGTTTGCATATGGATTATTCTTTCATCAAAGGTTTCAAATAAATTCAACAATCCAAATTCATTTTGTTCCCTATGCCCAAGCTGAGGTCTCTGAAGCCAACAGACCATTCCCTGTCCAAGACTGTTTCCAACCCTTTGCTTGCCATTCTGATTTAACCACCGAGACAACCTAACTCTGCACCGGACATATGCTGCTGGATTCCCCTTTCTTCTTCCAGGGAAATACTTGGTCTCTCTTTTCACTTGCACACCAAATGTCCTACGAGGGAAAATTGACAGCTAATGCTTTCCTTTAAATTTAAAAGTGAGATCATAGTGCATTTGGTCAACTGCCAAATGCAAGGACTGTGAAAATAATTTATCAATTTTAGACTATGGATAAATATAGAACAGGTACACAATCGTTTATCCGAACATCTAAAATCTGGAAAGCTCTAAAAACCGGCTTTTTTTTTCCTGGTGCTGGTACAGCGGAGGGAGAGAGAGAGAGAGAGAGAGAGAGATGACAGCGCGACTCGGGTAGGGGGAGAAGAGACTGCAACGCGACTCGGGTGGGGGGGGGGAAGAGACTGCAGCGCGACTCGGGCGGGGGGGGAGAAGAGACGGCAGCGCGACTCAGGCGGGAGGGATGAAGAGACAGCAGCGCGACTCGGGCGGGGGGGAGAAGAGACAGCAGCGCAACTCGGGTAGGGGAGAAGAGACGGCAGCGCGATTCGGGTGGGGGGGGGGAAGAGACTGCAGTGCGACTCGGGTGGGGGTGAAGAGACTGCAGCGCGACTCGATCGGGGGGGAGAAGAGACGGCAGCGTGGCTCGGGTGGGGTGGAGAAGAGATGGCAGCGTGACTCGGGCAGTCGGGGGGGAGAAGAGACGGCAGCGCGATTCGGGAGGGCGAGAGAGGAGAGACAACAGCGCAACTAGGGCGGGCGGAGAGACAGCAGCGCGACTCGGGTGGGCGGAGAGACAGGAGCACGACTCGGGTGAGCGGGGGGAGAGAGACAGCAACGTGACTCGGGTGGGTGGGGGGGAGAGAGACGCCAGCGTGACTGGAAGGGGGGCGGATATGGCAGCTGAATTCGGGTGGGCTTAAATCTGGGGCAGCTAACTTTTGTTCTGAGATCTGTAAAAATCCAAAATTTGGAACACACTGTCCCCCAAGAGTTCCAGATAAAGGATTGTGTACCTGTACAAGTGTATAGGTGCAGTGTAAACAAGGCAAAAAAAAAACTTTAGCTGAACTAACCAATCAACCTGCAAAGTAAGCAGGTTGTGAGCAGTAACTGGGCTTCCCCAGGTATACATGATGACATGCCACACCGGTTCATCCTAACGGCTTGATGGGTCATGCCAATATTGGAACAAGTATCATGTATTGGCATCTTACATCCAATAGCTACATTTCACTCAGATGTGGAAATCAGAGATAAAATGAACAAATAAAATAGTCACTGTTACACTATAGAACTAATAGTAGGCAAGTGAGACATTTTTGTTTCCTAACAAAAGCTGAAATTACAAATGTTTTCAAAGTCCTTCTCCAAAAAAAACTATTCTAAAAACACAATTTGAGTCAGCATGTAAAACACACCCATCAGCTTTATTCAAAACAGCAAATTCTAATAGCTAGCTTTCTTTGGCATCTGAAAAATGTACAAGTATAGGGTCATTCATAGCTCAAAGAATATCTATTTTACATCTCTATCAAATTCCGTTTCAGTAGAAATGCATCTTTCACACTAAGAGGAAATGTATGAAATAGTATTTTTTGCTTGGAAAACTAAATTCTTTTGTAGAGGATACTCAAAGTAAAAATGATCAATCCTATGCAATGTACAACCTCAACCAATGAGTACATTTCAAATATTCCAGCATCTGTTTTATCTTACATCTCCAGTTGATTTCAAAGTTGTCATGCAATCAGTGGACCTCAGATTATAGTGAATACCCAAGAAGGTATCAACCTGATTGGATTGCTATTTATAAGTACATCCTCCTGGGTTCTTTTTCGATGAGAACCGTTGAAAGATAAAGCTTCAGATGCAAATTTGATGGAAGCCTTTTTTTCATAAAATCAGATTAAGGTAGCTTTTGGCAATAGGAACCTTAGTAATATTTATGCAAAATATGTGCTTATTTATAAATGCAGTGCAAATGAGGAATTTAAGATTGGTATTACATCTCAGAATACATCCAGATGCCTGCAAAAGATTTCAAGCAGTCAACAAATATACAGAAAAAAAAGCCAGTACGATTTGGCAGCAGCGTTATCAACACTACTGTATTTTCATTCTATTCACTCTTCCTTCCTAAATAAGATAATCCTTTAGTTTAATTCACAGCTGAATCTAACTTGTCAGGCAGTTCCTCAGAATTGACAATGACTTGCTTCCACTCTGCATTTGAGTTGGCTATTGAAATCCATATAGGAACGAGAGAATCTTCCACAGATGGGGCAGGGAGGTGGATGACGAGATTACCATGTAGTTACTTTGCCTTATGATGTTCCTTCTGCTTGGGTAACAATGGATTCTGTGCATGCTTAGTGCATGGCCTCAAGATCCTCAACCAGCATGAACCACATGACTTCATGTAATAATCCATGACAGTCGAATGTGTTTCGTGTTTTGGAGAATCTAGTCTATTGGATTCAGACTACAATCCGAATATGCAACTGGTATCAAACTCTCACTCCAGCCACACTTGCACCTCTTACTCTACTGTAGAATATTTTTCGCGGGCCACCTGGTAATCTCCTCCCAAAAAGTTCAGAATAAAATATCCGCATCAGAAGCCTAAATTGTGCTTGCTCTTTGTTTCAGTAAATTTAAAGATTCTACAGAGACAATGTTGGTGGCATTATACCTAGGCCTCGAGATACTTGCTGCAGTGGACCAGATCTCAGAATTACGAGGGCAGGGATCAGAGCTTTCGAATAGACTGCAAGTTTCGTGACACACTTGAGATATACAATCAACTTTTTCCTCAATTAATCAAAGCCTGCAGTGATACAACTGAATTTCAATGTCAACATCTGCCATTGCCAAGAGGCAATTCAATTCAAAATTGAATTGTAAGACAACTTGTATGCATCAACGAACAAGTCAATATTGCCTTGGACGTCAGCCTCCAGTGTGCACAAACTCAAGCACCATATGCATGCCACCAAGGGTAAGGCCACTATGGCTCTGGAGTGATCATACGCTGAATAGTTTCCAATGAACTCTGAAGTTAGCTTCACTTCCCCAAAGATGTTTGCTGCAGGAAATGTGCAAGATTCACGATATATTTTGGAAAGGCAAAAAGGTAATGCACAAAAGAATGTGCATGAGCAAGACCAAGGGTCCAAGTCCTCAATTTCCTGTAAGTGACAACACGGGTCGATAAGGTGCTGACGAGAGCTTATGGAGAACCTCATAGATCCTAATGCTTGCATCCTGACCTTTGTTGCAGCTTTGCAAAATTCTAGTTTGGCCAAACTGTGCAGTTCCGGCCATCTCTCTACAGGAAAGGTGCGACTACCCCGGAGTGCAGAAAAGATACACCAGGACGATGCTTGGATTTGGAAGTCTTGGATAGGCTTAGCATGTTTTCCCTGGAGTGGTGATAGAGTTCTGACTGGATAGGAATTAGGTAACAGGCATTGATAGGTGAGATCAGTGGCTTTCAACCTTCCCCCCCCCCCCCCCCACTCACGTAGCAGTTTAAGCAATACCTTACAAAGAAGAGAGCGCCTATGATGTTGGTACTCTGTGGTTAGTAAGGGATGGCTTATGGTGGCATGTGAGTAGAAAAAAAACTGTTGCGAACCATTGGGTTAGATGGTCAAAGTCTTCTTCCCCATAATAGGGATATCAAAAACAAGGGAGTATATACAGTGGCCTCCATCACGTTTAGGACAAAGATTTTTTTCCATTTATTTGCCCCTGTGCTCCACAGTTTTAAATTTGCAATTAAACAATTCACATATAATTAAAGTGCACATTCCAGAAATTATTCAAGGTAAATTGTATGCATTTTTGTTTGACCACATAGAAATTACAACACTTTTTATATATAGCCCCCTCATTTCAGGACAGCATAATGTTTGGGATATTTGGCTTCACAGGTGTTTGTGAGTACTCATGTATGTTTAATTACTTCATTGGTGCAGGTATAAGAGAACAAGGCTTGCTTCAAAGCTTTTGATCACCTTTGGAGTTTGTAGTTGCCATTTTTCAAAATGAGGACCAGAGATGTGCCAATGGATGTCAAAAAAGCCATTATGAGGCTAAAAGACTAGATTATAACAGTAAGAGACATTGCCAAACCTTGGGATTACCAAAATCAACAGTTTGGAACATTGTTAAGAAGAAAGAGCATATTGGTAAACTCAGTAATTGCAAAGAGACTGGTATTCCAAGGAAGACCTCACTGCCGATGACAGAAAAATTATCATAATGAAGAAAAATCCCCAAACGCACGTCCAAAACATCAGAAACAATTCAATGCAAGATGCAAACCATGACAATGGCTGTATGCTTTGGATTTTGGACAGCTCCTTTACACCTCTTCACTTTGCTTTTGCCATCACTTTGATATAGAGTAATCTTGGTTTCATCTGTTCACAAGACCTTTTTCTAGAATTCTACAGGATCTTTTAAATACTTCTTGGCAAATTGCAATATAGCCATCTTTTCTGTGGCTAACTAATAGTTTGCATCTTGCATTGTAGCCTATGTACAGTATTTCTGTTTATGAAATCTTCTGCGGATAGCAGTGATTGACGTATCCACACCTGCCTCCTGAAGAGAGTTTCTGATCTGTCAGACATGCGTTTGGGGATTTTTCATCACCATATAACGAGAATTCTTCTGTCATCAGCAGTGGAGATCTTCTTGGAATTCCAGTCCCCTTGAGAATACGGAGCTGATCGTATGCTCTTTCTTCTTAATGATGTTCCATACAGTTGACTTTGGTGATTCTAAGGTTTGAGTGATGTGCCATATTGTTTTATTCGGATTTTCAGCCTCATAATGGCTTATTTGAGTTTCATAGGCCCAAAATAATATTTGTTATGGGGCCCTGAAATGAAGGGACTATAACAAGAAGTAAAAACACAATGCTGGATTAACTCAACAAAGCTAACGTTTCGGACTTGAGCCCTTCAAGGTATGGAAAAATGTCGGCAGGCATCTGAACAAAATATTAGGGGGAGATGTGGTTACAAAGGCAGGAGGTAATAGATGGGAGAAGGGAGGGGTGAGATAGCAGCAAACAATGGTAGATGGAAAGGTGAATACAGAAGGAAGGGGAGGAGAGCCAGTAGGGGGGGGGGGGGGAGAAGAGCTGGTAGGAGGAAAGGAAGAGAGAGCAGGTCAGCAGAAACTGGAAAAGTCGATGTTAATGCCACATGGCTAGAGAGTGCACAGATGGAAAGTTGGGTATTGTTCCTCCAATTTAAGGGTGGTGTTGGTGGGAGAGTACAAAAGGCCATGGACAGACTCATCTGAGAGTATGGGAGTGTGACACAGAACCGAAACGGTTGGCTACTGGGAGGGCTCCATCACTGATGCCGACAGAGCCAAGGTGCTCAGCGAAGCAATCTCCCAATCTGCATCCAATCTCTCCAATGGGAGCACTGGATGCAGTAAATCAATCCTGCAGATGCACAAGTGAATTGTTGCTTCATTTGAATGACCTGTTTGGGGCCCCAGACTGTGATGAGAGGAGGTATGGGTGCAAGTGTAGGATGTCCTGTGACCACAGGGGAAGGTGCCATGGAGGCAATTGGTGGGGAGGGATGAGTACACAAGGGACTCACAGAGGGAGCGGTACCTACAAAAGGCAGAGAAGAGAGGAAAGGGGAAGATGTGTCCGTTGGTGGGATCCTGTCATAAATGCCAGAAATTCTGGAGGATAATGTGTTTGATGAGGGTTGGGAGGCCAGGTGGCAGGTGAAATGGGGGAAGGACCAGAATATTCAATTTTCGAAGAGTAGCTATGAAGTATTGAACTGCACGTTTCACAAACATTTCTATGACTTATTCCACCTGCAGTGAATTCATCCATCGTTATTGAATGAAGATCTACCGGGACCAATGCCTGAAGAGGGCACACAAAATCAGTGAACCGGTGCGGACTCGAAAGGCCAACATGGCCTGTTTCCGCTCTGTAAATGGTTATATGGTTATGGTTATATGTGGAGGCTGGTGGAGCGGTAGATGAGGATAAGGGAATTCTATGTTTGTTGGGTCTGGGGGCAGATGAGCAGGGAACAGAGGAGAGATGGTTGAGGGCAGAGTTGATGTTGGTGGAGGGGGAAAAAGCAGACATTTCGGAAGATCTTGACTAGAAGACCTCGTGTTGGGAACTGATGCGGCAGAGTTGGAGAAATTGAGAGGAGGGGATGGAATCTTTGCAGGGGACAGGGTGTGAGAACGTGTAGTCAAGGTAGTTGGGAGAGTCAGAGGGTTTATATGTTGGAAAGCATGACTCCCGAGATGTAGACAGAGTTCCAAGGAGAGTGTTGTTGGAGATGGACCAGGTGGGTTTGCGATTGGGGTGGAAGTTGGCCACAAAGTTAATGAAGTTGACAAGTTCATTGTGGGTGCAAAAGTTGAGGGGCCTTGCCTGTGACGGCTTGCAGCATGGATTGCTCCACAAAGCCGACAAACAGGCAGGCGTAACTGGGACACAAGCGGATTCCCATGGATAATCCTTTGATTTTGTTTAGAGGACAAGTTCTGCCAGGCAGAAGAGGATGGTGGTAGAGTCTCTGATCTGGTCTCTGGTCCATAAAGAAACAAAGTGCTTTAAGTCTTTCTGTATTGGGGATGGAAATATAAAGGGACTGCACATCCTTTGTGAAGATGAGTCAGTCCAATTAGGGGAATCCGAAGTCATTGAAGAGACGGAGGGCAAATGAGGTATCACAGATGTAGGTGAGAAGGGATTTGACCAGGGAGACAAGACAGAGTAAAGGCAAGATTAAACTAGTTCAGTGGGCCAAGAGCAAGCAACCAATGGGTCTACCTGGATGGTTGAGTTTGAGTATCTTGGGTTGAAATTAGAAACAAGCAGCACAGGAATGGGAAACAATGAAATTGGCAGCGTGGAAGAAAGGTGACCAGAGATGATGTTGGAGATGGTGCTGAAGACAATGGCTTGATGAGCCGTAGTGGGGTCCTGTGGGAGGGGTAGGTAGAAGGAAATGTCTGAGAGCTGTTGTCTGGCCTCAGCAAGGTAGAGGTCAGTGCACCAGACCACAATAGCACCAGCCTTGACTGCGGGTTAGATGGTAAGGTTAGGATTGTAGCTGAGAGAGAGGACGGCAAAGTATTCGGAGGAAGTAAGATGAGAGTGGTGAAGTTGAGACAGTTGATATCTCAGCAGCAATTGAAAGTAAAAAAATCCAGAGCAGGCAGCTGGCCAGGACAAGGTGACCAGGAGGAGAAGGAAGGCTTAAAGTGGGGTAGAGGTCTTGGGTGGGAGATACGGCAGGGGAGAGGGTGTGGAGAGTCAGAACATGGAAGTAGGCCCAGAGATAGAGGCAATGGAATATGACTTGGGCATTGTTGCCTGCGCAGAAATCATTAAGGAGGGGGACAAAGGTAAGGCCTCTGCTGAGGACTGAGTGCTCCATCACAGAGAGGGGAAGCAGGGATCAGAGTGGGAATTGGTGGGGTGGAGGGTGTTTGGGGAGATGGAGGGTTAGGGAGGACAGAGGGTGGAGATGGGTGGGGAGGTTAGAGGGGGAAGGTGGAGGGTTGGGGAATTTGAAGGGAGGAAGTGGAGGGTTGGGGAGGTCAGGGTGGGAGTGGGGAGGTAACCATTGACAGGGGAGGGAGATAAAGTCTGAGGGTTAGGGAGATAGAGGCAGAGCTGGTGTAGTGGCTAGCACAACGCCTTTACAGCACCAGCAATCGAGACCAGGGTTCCAAACCTGCGCTGTCCGTAAGGAGTTTGTACGTTCTCCCTGTGTCTGTGTGGGTTTCCCTGGGGGCTATGGTTTCCTCCCACTGTTCTGAACATACTGTTGGGGGAGGGGGGGGCGGGGTGTAGGTAAATTGGGTGGCACAGACTCGTGGGCCAAAATGGCCTGTTACTGTGACTAAATTAAAAGTTGGGAGAAGAGGGGAGCTGAGAGGGGGAGATAGGGTGGAGTAGAGAGAGGTGTAGGGGATAGCAAAGGGTAAGGAGTGATAAAGGGGATGAGTAAGTGGGATCCAGCAGTGAGATCAAGACAGTACATCATGAGCCACGTGGTTGGAATCAGTGTGCGAAGCTCCGCCACGAGGGCAGCCGGGGCTCACGTGAGAGTCAGCGGCATCAGCATTGGGATCATCTGCAGGTAGGCGATCTGGGTCAAAGCTAGAGTCGGTGGTCAAAGCGACAAGAGTTCAGGTAAGTAGGTGGTTTGGGCCCAGGTTGGAGTTTGAAGCCGGGGCATCAGGAGCTTCATTGGGTCAGTGGCCAGGACCAGTGTTCAGGTCAGTGACCAAAGCATTGGGAGCTCCAGAGAGTCGGCAGGCGTGGCCTGTGTTCGGGTTGGCAGCTGTAGCATCAGGAGCTTCATTGGGTCGGCAGCTGAGGCTGGTATTCAGGTTGGCAGCTGAGGTTTCGTGAGTTCGGGTTCGAGGCGGCAGCCATGGTGTAGGGAACTCCGGTGAGTCGGGCAGCCACTGATTCACAAATGAAGTGTTGTTTAAATTGGAGGATTGTCTGGGGCCCAGAATGATGGTGAAGGAGCAAGTGTGGCACTGCCTGAAGTCACGGGAGAAAGAACCAAGAGGGCGATTAGTGAGAAGGGATAATTGGACAAGGGAATCATAGAGGGCGTGGTCTTTGCAGGTGGATAGGGGAGATGAAGTGTCAGGTGGTGGGATCATGTTGTAGATGAGAGAAATTTTGGAAGATAATACCTTGGATGCAGAGGCTGGTAGAGTTGAAGTTGAGAACAAGGTGAATCCTATTTTTGTTGGGTTTAGGGGCAGAAGTGGCCAGGGCAGATGAATGGGAAATGGAGGAGATGCAGGTAAGGGCTGAGTTGATGGTGGTAGAGGGAAGTCACATTTTTTGAAACAGAACACCTCAGATGATCTGAATTGGAAGACATCATCTTCAGAGTAGAATCAGAATTTATTGTCATGAACACGTCACAAAATGTGGGGTTTTTTTTGCAGCACCATCACAGTGTAAACAAGTATATAAACCACCTCATAAAATAAATAAAAATAGAGCAAGAAATAGTCAGAGTAACTCAGTATCTATGGTCATTGTTCAGGAATCTGATGGCAGAGGGGAAGAAGCTCTCCTTGTGCCGCTGACTGCTCATCTTCAGGCTCCTGTACCTTTTTCTTGATGGTAGCAAAGTGAAGAGGGCATGGCCTGGGTGGTGGGGGTCCTTCAGGACAGAGACTGTTTCCTTAAGACATCACCTTTTGTAGATGTTCTTGATGGAGTGAAGTCTTGTGCCCATGATGTCACAGGCAGAGTTAACAACCCTCTGGAGTCTTTTTTTCTTGTCCTGAGCATTGGCTCATCCATACCAGAACAGTGATGCTCTCCACGATATTCCTGTAGATGTTTTTGAGAGTCTTCTGTAACATATCGGATCCCATCAAAGTATAGCTGCTGGCAAGCACTCTTCGTGATTGCATCGACATGAAGGCTCCAGGACAGATCCTCAGAAGTGCTGACACCCAATAATTTGAAGTTCTTACTCTCCACTGCTGACCTTACAATAAGTTTTATGCTCTCCTGATTCCCTCCTGAAGTCCACAATTATTTCCTTGGTTTTGCAAATGATGAGTGCAAGGTTGTTATGGCACCACTCAGCGAGCTGATCTATCTCCCTCTGTACGCTTCCTCATTGCCATCTATGATTCTGCCGACAACCATGTGGCTCCAGCAAATTTGTAGATAGCATCTGAATTGTGCTAGCCACACGGTCATGGGTGCACAGTGAGTAGAGCAGTTGGCTTACCACGTATCTTTGAGATGCGCCTGTGTTGATTGTCAGTGAGAAGGAGACATGGTTTACTCATCAGTCTTCTGATGAGTAAGCTGAGGATCCAGTTGCAGAGGAGGTGCAGAGGCCCAGGGTTTGGAATTCGATGATCATCACTAAGGGAATTATGGTGTTGAAGGCTGAGCTGTTGTCAATGAAGAACAGACATATGTATGAGTTGCTGTTTTCTAGGTGATTCAGAGCTGATTGGAGAGCCAGTGATATTGTAATTGTGACGGAAGGCATATTGCAGTGGGCCCGGACCTTAGGTAAGTGTTAATTCTGTCATGGCCAACCTCTCAAAGCATTTCATCACTGAAGATGTGAGTGCTACTGGTAATAGTCGTTAAGGCAACTCACTTTGCTCTTCTAAGGCACCGAGATGATTGATGCCCCTTATGCTTGTCCTTTCAATAAGAACTTGGCTAATTTTATTTTTACACGAGATGCTTTCACAGACCATCTCCAGCTGCAACTCCCGAGCTTCCCGACAAAAATAATTTCCGGTTTCCTTCGCACAGTTGTTCTTACTGAAAGGACAAGTATAACATGGGGCCATAAGTGCCTGAGTAAGGAAGAAAAGACAATAGACAAGTTATGGATGTTAAGTCCTCCTCCACCGATCCAGTTTACTAGCAATCTAGTCGATCATTGGAAATGCTTCAAGCAGCAATTCAACATTTATTTGGAAGCTGGTGGAATGGGAGAAGCTTATGGAAAACAGAAAGCGTCTATGTTTCTGCATGATGGGTGAAAATGCCTTGGACATCTATAACACTTTTCAAACTGATGAGGCAGATTTCACATTGGACACTCTAATTACAAAATTTGAGGAGCTTCTTGTTCCAAGTAAAAACATCATGTTTGAGAGATTCAATTTTTTCTCCTGTGACCAGAAACAAGATATGAGCTTTGACCAGTACTTAGCCGAGCTTCACACATTGAGCAAGTCCTGTGCATCTGGAGATTTGAAAAATTCACTAATTAGAGAAAGAGCACAAGCTAAGGAGCTACACAAGATAGACAAAACAGTTAAGGAGTTGCACAAGACAGACTCAACAGTGCATGCAGTGAAAAGAGATAAGCAAAACTCCAGGAGTTTCCCAAATTAACAAAGCAAAGTGATAAACTCAAACAAAAAATGCAGCAGATGCAGAGGTAGACCTATTTCAACGGTGTGTCCTGCCTATGGAAAGTCCTGCTATAAATGTGGGAAGAAGAATCATTTTGCAAAGTGCTTCATATCAGAGGAACACACATAGTGGACGAGGTAAATGGAGAAATTCTTTGTGGATTTAGTACAGACTGATGAAGGCCAGAAACCTCAACTTCATGTTCGAGCAATGGAATATTCATTGAGCTTCTTCAAAAGAATCACTTTCTCATCAAAGACGCCACCTGTATGAACAGCTGCAAGAGTCACTTATCAAAGCTCTGGTCCCATCTTTGATCCATCATCAGAAAGTGAAAGTAAGACAGAAAATTCAATCTCTTCAATGTATCTGTCTCTAGCTTCCTCCAAAATTGCTTAATTATTGCTGAGATAGCCTTCCACATCTCTTGTAGAGATCTGGATCACTAGCCTTAAACTTTCCCCCAACAGGTTGAGAATCTTATCGTGCAAGGCTTCTGGTTGGGGAACTCCAGTATGTGCGCATGGGTACACAAATGTCCACACAGGTCTTGATGAAGACGATGCATGTTGCATATTCATGCAGGTCAAAGGATGAGTCCACTGATTCAAAGCAATCTTGCAGCCACCCTTCTGCCTCCCTCAACCATTCTTTCACCGTCTTCACCGCTGGTGCTGTCGTCAATCTCTGCTCGTACACCAGGAGTTGAAGTACAGCTAGGCGATCAGGCTTGCTGAAGTGCGGTCAATACAACAGAGACCGAGAAATTGAGAGAAAGGATTTAAATCCTTACAGGGGACTGGATATGAAGAAGTGCTGTCAAGGTGGTTGTGGGAGTTGGTAGGATTGAAAAAAAAACCGTCTGGAGAAAGTTAGTCTCTTGAGATGGAGACAGAGAGATCGTAGGGAGAGTGTCATCAGAGATGGACCAAGTGAATTTTAGGTCTGGGTGAGAGCAACCAGCAAAGTGAATAAAGGTGACGAGTTCATCATTGGTGTGTGACACAGCACCAATGTAGCGGAGGAAGAATTGAGAAGCTAAACATCCACCTATTACCTCTTGCTTGTGGGCCTGTGCTCCTCTCCTGCCCCTCACTTCTCTCCGCTCCACCCCCCCACCAACTCACCATTTTATTCAGGTACCTGCCTACATTTTGCTCATACCTTGATGAAGGTCTTAGGCATGAAACATTGGTTATCTTTGCTATATAAACTATGCTGTTTGACCTGCTGAGTTTCTCCAGGATTATGTTATACTATTAACATAATATGCTTATTTTAACCTTCATTCTCAAGTATATTCTTCTCAATATATAGATATATGTACACAAGATCCTGATTATATCACAAGTACTGAAGATTTACCATACAAGCACTTCGACGGCCATCTTCTAAATGTTCATGTTTTACAGAAGCACCGGAGAAACTACACACATCATCCTCAGTGCCTGGCTCTTGTTTTACTTTGACTTGATCTGTTCTTAAGACCGAGATCCCCTTCTCTGTTCCATGAGCTCTACCAGAGGAACTGCAGCTGCAATGAAGCATTAGCATTTAGAAATCATCAACTATGTCACAGTTTATAGAAATTGGCATGTCTACAGGATTACATCAATAAACAATGTTGTGATGCCACAACCACCATCGAGTTGTGATATCACAGCCACCATTGAGCATTTCTTTGGGGAATATCAATATAGTTTTGATTTGATCCATTTATAAACTTAAGCCAGATCTGACTGAAAAATGAGGAACTCTGGAAGCAATAGATAAAAATAAATTTGCCAAGACTTAACAGGTTAAGGAATGAGACAACAGAAAATGAATTTCAATTTGAGCAAATATAATGTCAACCATTTGGGACCTATGAGACTAAAACACAGTATCTAATAAGGGTGAAAAGCTAGGGGCAAAGAAACTTGAGGGACCCCATGCAGAAAGATTAAGACAACATGGAGGTACATCAAATAATTGGAAGGTTAATGGAATGGAGTGTTATACAAGTAGAAAACAGAAAATACGTAGGGATAAAAAATTCTGAATATCATCCCTTAGCAAAGAAATATTGCCCTTCGAGGGAATGCTGAGTGAATTCCAGTGTGCTAGATATCCAATTATAAAGAGATCAAAACTATGATCTCTGGTATTAAGGGTTGATTTGATTAGTTGAAAATGCCTCGAGTTCCAATAACAAGTCATTAACTCAAAAATGACAATTTTGCTTTTGGCGCCAGTAATGATGTTGATCTACTGCTTATTTGCAGTCTATATTTTTAAATTCGCCTTTCCCTCTGGTAACAACACCTAAAATTCAAACTCAAACATTCATGAGTGAAGTTAGGAACATGTTTATGTGCAAAAAGTGATTAAGTTTGGAACTTTTTCCCTGCCTGTAAACAAAAGATACCAAATAGTTGGTCATTTAAAATCACCGAAGATTTGGGGGGGGCTGGGTTAGGAAATAAAATGGTTAAATGGCCTCGAGTCACAAATCTGTCTTAATCCGATTGAACCATGAAACATGCCAGAGGGCATAAATCTCAACACCTGTTCTTGAGTGAAAATTAATGTCAAGCTCCAACAAATACCTTGATACCTTAATTTTTCTCTGCCTAGATATAATCCAAATTAAAATAGATAATATCACTTGAGAATCTTCCTTGTCATTCATAACAACTTCATAATAGCTATGAATATGTGGGGAATAGAGGGATATGCATCATGTGAGGGCAGCAAAATTTTAGCATAAATTGGGTATGTATGGCGCAGACATGTGGGCCAAAGAGCCTGTTTCAGTACGATGTTAACCATTTCACAAGAGACCTAATGCATTTATTTGCACCTTGTTCCAAAGGATGCTTTACAGAAGGTTGAAGACACACTTCAGCAGGTACTAATCTCAATATCCTCAAGAAAACTTATGACTGATTGAAAATGTCACTTTTGTACTGATACTCAATTAAAAGCTTTATAATTGACTGGGAAAGTCAACACAGTTTCAGCATAAAGCAACACTGACAATTTTGAAAAGTACTTACCTGCCTCTGCTACCAGTACTAGAGGTACTTGAAGGTCTGACTGGAGTATGAGAATTGGCCATTGCAAACGCTGCAACTGAAAAATATTAAATATTGTTTCAAATATTAACCGAGCCTATGATAAACTATAAATATAGTTAATGAAGAATCAGAGACATGCACTTCACACCCAACTAAAACAGGTGGCTTTAAGATTTTTTGCCATTTTGATTCCGATACTGTACAAATTTCTAAGCTGCATTGGTAGATTTCCCTGTGGCTGTAACTTGGCAGAGCTGGCCAAGTAAGAGCCTCAACACCGTCCAATGCTTTTTACCTTAGCTTTGTTGGTACTTGCAAAATATCACAAAATGCAAAGGATCAATAACTTCAACAATTCTTACATGTTTAAAAAATGGATTTTTTTTTTTACAAATTTTAAAAATATACATCTTTTATTGAAAGTCACAATGGACAACAGAAATCGTTCAGTCTTATGGAACAGAGGGACCAAGGGTTGCAGGTGCATAGCTCTTTAAAAACATCAGCACAGGTGGAGAGTAGTGAAGAGAGCACCTGGGCTGTTTGTCTTGATGAATAAGTGTTGGGAAGTCGTGTTGAAGTTGTACAAGATGTTGGTGAGGCCACACTTGGAGTACTGCGTACAGTTTTGCTCGCCTATATGGAAAGAATATTATAAAGTTGGAAAGAGTACAGTCAAGAATTAAAAGAGAATTAGGGAAGTTATGAGATTATCCTGTTTTCCTTGGAGCATACAAGATTGAGAGGGGGTCTTATCGAGGTCTACAAAATTAGGAGAGGCATAGAAAGCTGAATAGAGACAGTTTCCTAGTGTAGGAGAATTTATTACAAGATGGTGCCACCATAAGGTGAGGTGGAAGGATTTAGAAGGGATATGAGGGGAGAGTCCTTCACTGAAGGTGGTGGGCATATGGTACGAGCTACCTGACAAAGTGGTAGAGGCAGGTACGTTAGCTTCCTCGAAGAAACACTTGGAGAACTATGAGAGAGAGACTTTGAGATGCATGGGCCTTAGGAGGGCAAGTGGGACTAAAGCAAGAAGGTGCATTGTTCAGTGTGGACAAGCTGTGCTCGTTTCCGTACTGTACAAGACAAATCAGATCATTTTTGGTCAAAGTGCTCTTGAAGGCAGCATCCAAGCTTTTAAATTATTCAAAACACCATCAATATTACATTGCAGGGGACATGTTATCTGACAATCCTATAATTCATGTATCGCATTGTTTTCATTGTACAGGTCTCAAACAACTGAAGAGATTACTACCATATTATTAATCTGCTTCCTACAGTGTTTAAAAATAATTTAACCATGAATTTCAGAAAATTGTCTATGACAAATTCTTTTAAAAGTTGAACAGCTTAGAAACCACAGTGTATCCTATTCTTTTCTGAAAATTTTAGCAGACTTCTTCAACCAGCTATTTTCTAAGCCAAGTGTTTGCTATGTATGCAAGTTTTATAACAATAAATGTACTAAATACAGGTCATTCTAGCCAAAAATCTCAAGCTGTATTTGATTGGAAAATTTTTACTCTTCAGTAGTATAATATCTGTAACCATTTCACACATTTTATTTACTTACTTGCTGGTCCAGGGGATGGTGCTGAGGGTCCAGGGGATGGATTTGAACTGGAGGACGATGGTGGCAATGGTGGGGGATGGTGGTGACTCTCAGAGATAAATCTGCTCAAAAGATTATCTAAGGTACTTGAACCAGCGTCATCCAGCTGTGAAAGGAATATTGAACAAAATAAGGAGCAAAGTCATTTACAAGAAAGATAATAACATTAAAATAACAGCAAACACCATCCAATCTTCTTGAGTTTTCAAGTAACATTAAAATTTATATTGACAGCAGTGATTGCTTAAATTCCAATAACAATTATGTATCCCGATAAGCTGATTACAACCTAAATTGTGATCAGTTATCCACTCTTAGCTGAAGGTAAAGAAAATACTGCAAATATCATGGAAACTTAGAAACTGAAAATCCAAGGAAACTTGGATCTACATGATCCTTAAAAAAAATAATGGATAAGTGAAGAAAACAGTAAAAGCTAACTGAATGGCTTTTATAGTAAACTATAAATATCGCAGGAATTCTGCTGCCTCTATTCAAATTTGTGGTCAACCACATGCAAAGTAACAGGATCCTCGTTTCCTTCTTCCATCATTCAAAGTGGATGACCGCACTTCAATCAAAGGTTTGTAGACCCACCTAATAATAATTACTCCTCTATCAATTTTGCATCGTTTCATACAGAGGAACATATACTGAATAACTAAATCCTCAATTTGAGAGCAAATGTTCCCAACCGGTAATCCTAACCTTGGAAGAGTTTAGTATTAATTTAAAAGGATGATACTTGAAGTCCAAAGATTAAATTACACGACTACATAATGTATCTGGAACACATCAGAAAATGTATCTGGAACACATCAGAAAATGTATCTGGAACACATCAGAAAATGTTTCAAAGCATCAGTAGTTCTGGTGTTTGTCAATTTGTGAAATAACTTTTGAAAAATCTTCAGATGGTGCCTAATGTGCTGAGTGATTCCTGCAATTTTTTTTTAAAGTGTGGTTACTCAATTGCATGGAATTTAGAAGGCGAACTTAGATGCCACACTTGCAGGATATTAATGGAAATTGATGTTTTATTTGTCTGGTTGGAGTGTATAAGCCTTTTATGAATCATTTTGGGTAACAATACCATATATGCTTGTATAATAGTTGCATTTTTCAGGTCAAATTTGGTGGGGGTTATCTTTTACATGGGTGATACTTTTGTTCACGTTAAGTACCTGTATCGTTCAAGTTGTTGGGAGCTCAGATTGCCAGGATCGGGTGACAGTCCACATTCAAGGCATCGCGAGCTTGAAAGGGCAGGAAGTCAGGGCCTAGGAGAGACTGTGGCCGAAGCGAGGATCCGAGGCCAGAAGCTTGGATGGGCAGGTGGCCGAGGCGAGGGTTCATAGTGTAAGGTAAAACATCATGAGATGGGAATGTGTAAGGAGTTACCCTGTACAGGGCTGTAATAAGAAGGGGAGGTGTCCTTGTACTCCTGTTAGGTAAAACATCATGGGATGGGAATGTGCAGGGCTGTAACAAGATGTGAATGCATCCTTGTACTTACAAGATAAGAGAGACATTGATGGATTGAGAGGCAGGAAGCTAGCAGGGAAAGGATAGCAACAGTTTTAGTCATTGGACAAGTAATGATATGATGATGTTCTAAGCACATATCCAAGGGTATAAAAAATCACCATTTTGCTGATAACGGCAGAATGCATTCTCCGACTAACATGGTTAGTCGCAAGTGTTACAATCCGGTAATAAAGAACAAAGAACCCTGATTTCGACTCAGCCTGGTGTTTGTCTCACTCATTCATGAACAAAGCAGACCTAACAATAGTCAGGGCATCAGGAGCTCAGATGGTCGAGTCATCAAGGAAGGGGTTGGCGGTTCGGGGAAATCAGGGGCTCTGGTGGGCCAGTGGCTGGGGTGAGTGTCCATGGTCGGTGTCAGGAGTGTGGACGTCTGGAGCAAGGACCTGAGATTGGGGCATCGGGAGCTTGGATAGGTGGGCGTCCAGGGCCAAAATAGTGGAGTTGACTTCTGCACTGGTCATATAGGAAACACACGATTTTTGGGCAAAAAAAGTAATACATGGGCTGTAGGGACAACAACAAATCACCAGTCCTGAAAGGAGATTTATCTGGAAATGCAGGCAGCTGTCTTTTATTTCCCAAGAAAAAAAAGTGAAAGAGCCGACAAATAGATGTCAATTCAAAGAAAATTATGGAATTATAAATTACTACAGATAGTCCAAGATCACAGCTAGTTGAGGATAAATCCAATAGGGAATACAGGAAAAACTACTTTACCCAGTGTAGCATGAATATGATACATGCTACCACAAGGAATAAATTAATGTAATAAGAGATTGGGTATCTTGATAAGCGCATGTGGGAGTGGAATAAAACAAAAATACTGATTATGATAAGATGGGATAAATGTATTTTTACATTTAAATGGTTTTTTTTTTAATTTAGACATTGTAGCCGACCACTACAAAGAAACACTCACTAGAGTGTGGCAGGTTAAACTCACTCCTTTATTAGGGCTGGAAAGGCTGCTTTTATACTGTTCAAGTTCCCGCCGTTTTTTTTTCCGCTGATTGACTGAGTCAGCCACATGAATAACAATAGCATGCAGGAAGGTCCAATACATATGAATGCCCTTCTTCCCCAGCCTGTTTCTGCTGAGTTAGCTGGGCAGCTTGACCAACGCCATTTTAGGGCTGTTGGTCTAATGCTGCCCCAGCTTCTACCCCCGCCAGTTCGTTGTCCTGGGAGTCACTTTAGCGATCTCTGTCCGCATTTGCTGCCACATGATGTGCCAGCCCGATCTCTGCAATTGTGCCCCCCCCCCCCCCCAGAAACGATGTTACAATCTATAGTGTTCGTAGGTATAGTCCCCAACGACTTTTGGTGTCTCCACAGGTTCTGCTGGGTCTATGTGGGCAGGCTTGAGTCTATCTATAGTGAAGATCTTTGGTTTACCACTGATGCCCAGCTTGAAGGTGGCTCCATTGTTCCGGATGACTTGAAGGGGACCTTCGTATGGCTTTTGCAGTGGTGAACAGTGGGGTCCTCTGAGTACAAACACGTATTCACAGTCCTTGGGTTCTTTGGGGATGTTGAATTTGGCTTGTCCAGGTCTGGAGGGTGGGATTGGAGCCAGGTTACTTATCATTTTGCGCAGCCTGTCCAGAAAGGTGGTTGTCTCCTCCTGCTGTCCTCTGGCTTGTGGAACGAAATCCCTGGGAACCGAATGGGGCTCCATGGACGAGTTCAGCGGAGCATATGTGGAGGTCTTCTTTTGACGCTGTTCGGCTGCCCAGTAGTGCACATGGTAGCTCGTCCACCCAGTTGGGGCCCTTGAGTCTAGTCATGAGGGCAATCTTGAGGTGCCTGTGGAAACACTCCACCATGCTGTTGGCTTGCAGGTGGTATGCCGTTGTATGGTGTAGCTGAGCACCCCACAGATTGGCAATGTGGTCCACAAACTGGAGGTGAACTGTGTGCCTCAATCAGAAGTGATGTGCTGTGGCAGTCTGAATCTTTCAATCCAGGACAAGAGGAGTGCTTTGGCACAGGTCCTGGTGGATGTGTTGGCCAGGGGAATTGCTTCTTGCCACCGGGTGAAGCGGTTGACCACTGTGAACAGGTAGCAGAAATCCTGAGAGGCTGGCAAGGGTCCCACTATGTCCACGAGAATGTGGTCAAACCTGCGTTCCGTTGGCTCAAAAAGCTGTGGGAGGACCTTGGTGTGTCACTGCACTTTGGCCGTTTGGCACTGCGTATAAGCCTTGGCCCACCCCTGGACTTATTTCTGCAATCTTTGCCACACACACTTGCTGGCCACCAGCCAGACCATAGTCCTGATGGATAGGTGTGCCAGCCCATGGATGGAGTCAAAAACTCGTCACCTCCATGCCATTGGGACAATAGGTCAAACCTGCCCGGTGGCCACATCGCACAGGAGGGAGGTAGTACCTGTGCCGACTGGAACGTCCTTTAGCCGAAGGCCTGCGACAGCGGTCCTGTACTGCGGGTCCTCGTCGTCCTGCTGCTCTGCCTCTGCCAGTGCTGTGTCCAGACCATTGACCAGGGAGTGGATACTGTGTCTTGACAAGGCATCCGCAATTACGTTGTCTTTGCCAGAGATGTGCTGGACATAAGTGGTGTATTCCGAGATGTAAGACAAGTGTCTCTGTGGGCGGGCTGACCAGGGATCGAACATTTACCCAGGGTGAAAGTCAGAGGTTTGTGGTCCGTGAAAGCCCTTCCCTCATGAGAGTACTAGAAGTGACGGATGGCTAAGTACAGCACCAGCACCTCTCTATCGAAAGCACAGTACTTTAGATGTTTGCTGAAGAAAGCTAGTGGGTACCAACTTCCTTCTATCTGCTGCTCCAGGACTCCACCAATCTCTGTTCCTGAGGCATCGACTGTGAAGGCCATGGGTGCAACTGGTCTGGGGTGGATCAGGAGTGCCGCTTTGCCCAGGGCTTCTTTGTTTTCCACAAATTCACGTGCGGATTTGTCATCCCAGGTCAGGTCCTTCTCCTTGCTGGACATCAGGATGAACAGAGGGCGCATCAGAACTGGGCTTCAGGAAGTTGCGGATGGGCTCTACCTTGTCGGGAAGTCTGTGGTGTTCAGGCCAAACTGGCATTTGGCCAGGTTGATGGTGAGGCCGAACTCCTGCAGACAACTACAGAGATTTCGGAGGAGCTGAAGGTGCTCCTGTCGGGTTCTTCTTGCCACGAGGATCGTCGAGGTAGACAAAAGTGCCCACTCCGTCCATCAGTCGCTGGAATATCTGAGCCACATTTTTGAGCCCAAATGGCATCCTCAGGAACTCGAATAGCCCAAATGGAGTGATGATGGCCATCTTAGGGACGTCATCAGGATGCACCGCAATCTGGTGATATCCTCACACAAGGTCCACTTTTGAGAATATTGTTGCCATATAACCATTTAACCACTTACAGCACAGAACAGGCCAGCTCGGCCCTACTAGTCCATGCCGTAGCAAATCCCCACCCTCCTAGTCCCACTGACCAGCACCCGGTCCATACCCCTCTAGTCCCCTCCTATCCATGTAACGATCCAGTCTTTCCTTAAATGTAACCAATGATCCCGCCTTGACCACGTCTGCCGGAAGCTCATTCCACATTCCCACCACCCTCTGCGTAAAGAAATTTCCCCTCATGTTCCCCTTATAATTTTCCCCCTTCAATCTTAAACCATGTCCTCTAGTTTGAATCTCCCCCTTTCTTAATTGAAAAAGCCTATCCACATTTACTCTGTCTGTCCCTTTTAAAATCTTAAACACCTCTATCAAGTCCCCTCTCAATCTTCTACGCTCCACAGAAAAAAGCCCCAGTCTGCACAACCTTTCCCTGTAACTCAGACCCTGAAATCCTGTCAACATTCTCGTGAACTCTCTCTATTTTGTTTATATCTTTCCTATAATTTGGTGACCAAAACTGTACACAGTACTCCAAATTTGGCCTCACCAATGCCTTGTACAATTTCATCATAACCTCCCTACTCTTGAATTCAATACTCCGATTTATGAAGGCCAACATTCCAAATGCCTTCTTCACCACACCAACTACCTGAGTATCAGCCTTGAGGGTACTATTTACCATCACTCCTAAATCCCTTTGTTGCTCTGCACTCCTCAATTCTCTACCATTCAATGTATATGACCTATTTAAATTTGCCTTTCCAAAATGTAGCACCTCACATTTATCTGTATTAAATTCCATCAGTCATTTCTCAGCCCACACCTCCAGCCTTCCTAAATCACCTTTTAATCTACGGTAATCTACCTCACTGTGCACAATACCACCAATCTTTGTGTCATCCGCAAACTTGCTTATCCAATTCTCCACCCCTACATCCAGATCGTTAATATATATAACAAATAATAGTGGACCCAGGACCGAACACTGAGGAACTCTACTAGTCACCAGCCTCCAATTGGACAAACAATTTTCTACCACTACTCTCTGACACCTCCCATCCAACCACTGCTGAATCCATTTCACTACCTCTTTATTTATGTCTAATGCCTCCACCTTTTTTCCTAACCTCCTGTGGGGAAATAGACAACATCCACAGCTTTCCCTTCATCAACCTTTTTTGTAACCCCCTCGAAGAACTCAATCAGGTTTGTAAAGCATGATCTACCCCTGACAAAATCATGCTGATTACTCCCTATCAATCCCTGTACCTCCAAAAATTTGTAAATAGCATCCCTCAGAACACTTTCCATCAACTTGTCCACCACAGACGTCAGACTTACAGGCCTATAATTCCCAGGTTTGCATTTGGACCCTTTCTTAAACAGAGGAACCACATGCGCCACCCTCCAATCATTTGGCACCACCCCCGTGGCCAATGACATCCTAAATATCTCTGTTAATGGCCCCACTAACTGTCCACTAGCCTCCCTGAGTGTCCTAGGGAATATTTTGTCCGGTCCGGGAGATTTATCCACCTTTATCTTTTTTAACACAGCCATCACTACCTCCTCGGTTATCCTTATATGCTTCATGACCTCCCCACTATTTTTCTTTACTTCAACTGGTTCAACATTTTTTTCCCTAGTGAATACCGAGGCAAAGAAATCATTCAAAATTTCCCCCATTTCCTCAGACTTCTCACTCAGCCTACCCTCGCTATCTACAAGGGGTCCAATTTTATCTCTCACTAATCTATTACTTTTAATGTACTTATAGAAACCCTTTGGATTTATTTTTACTCTGTCAGCCAAAGCCTCTTCATGCCTTTTTTTGGCCTTTCTAATTTCTTTCTTAAGATTCCTTCTACACTCCTTGTAGTCCTCCTTCAACTTCTCAGCTCCCTGCTCTTTATACCTCTTGTACACCTCCCTTTTTCTCCTAACCAAATTTCCAATATTCCTCGAAAACCAAGCCTCCCTATGACTTCCAGCCTTTCCTTTGATCCACACTGGGACATAACTACTCTGTACCCTCAAAATTTCTTTTTTGAATATCCTCCATTTTTCATTAACATCCTTACCTGAAAATATCCTGTCTCACTCAATACTCCCCAAATCCCTTCTTATTCCTTTGAAATTTGCTCTTTTCCAATCCAGAACCTCAACTTTAGGCCTCTCCTTGCTCTTCCCTAAAACTACCCTAAAACTAACAGAATTATGATCACTAGACCTAATTGGTTCTCCAACATTAATGTCCGCTACCTGACCTAGCTCATTCCCTAACAGGAGATCCAGTATTACACCGTCCCGAGTCGGTTCTTCTACTAACTGATTTAGAAAACAATCCTGAACACATTTAACGAACTCCAGCCCATCCAGCCCTCTAACCGTATGGGTATCCCAATCAATGTGTGGGAAGTTAAAATCTCCCATGATCACTACCTTATGATTTTCACACATATATGTTATCTCCCAACAAATTTGACCCTCTAATTTTCTTGGCCCATTTGGTGGTCTGTAATACACCCCTATTAGCACCCTCTTGCCTCCTCCACCCCTCAATTCCACCCAAACAGCCTCACTGGTCGATCCCTCCATACCATCCTGCCACCTCACGGCAGTAATGTCCTCCTTAACAGGCAGAGCAACTCCTCTTCCTTTTTTATCCCCTGATCTATCACATCTAAAACAAATGTATCCTGGAATATTAAATTGCCATTCCTGCCCCTCCTGTAGCCAGGTCTCACTAATTGCCACAATATCATGACCCCAAGTATCTATCCATGCTCTCAGCTCATCTACCTTGTTCACTATGCTTCTTGCATTAAAATATATGCTTCTCAGAGAATGACCCTCACATATATTCTCTTTTTTTACCTTCTACCCTAATCTCCATCCTACCTTTGTTATCTTTTTTATTCCTATCTAGGTGGCCATACTCCTGGACACTGCTCTCACACTCTGTTCCCCACCCCCCTGCCAAACTAGTTTAAACCTTCCCCCACAGCTCTAGCAAATCTGTTTGCCAGCACATTGGTCCCCCTCCAGTTCAAGTGGAGTCCGTCCCTCTTGTTCAGGTCCGACCTTCCCCAGAAGAGATCCCAATGATCCAGAAATCTTATCCCTTGCCCCCTGCATCATCTCTTTAGCCACACATCCATCCTCCACATCTTCCTATTTCTACCCTCACTAGCTCGTGGCACGGGCAGCTATCCAGAGATTATTACCTTGGAGGTCCTGTTTTTTTAACTTCCTACCTAATTCTACATAATCCTGTTTCAGGACCTCATCCCCACTTCTAACTAAGTCATTGGTCCCCACATGGACCATGACTTCTGGCTGTTCTCCTTCCCCTTGCAGAATGCTATGTACTCGATCAGAGATATCCCTGACCCTTGCACCAGGGAGACAACATACCAACCTGGATCCCCGATCTCGTCCCACAAACCTTCTATCTGCCCCTCTGACTAATGAGTCCCCAACTACAAGAATCCTATTCTTATCCTTCTTTCCCTTCTGAACCTCAGGGGCAGCCTCGTGCAGGTTTGCCGCAAAATCCTGGATGTGTAGCACAGGGCAATGGTCCGGGGTGGTGGTCTCATTGATGGTCCACTAGGAGGCTGTGGGCTTGCAGGAAATCTGCTCCGAGGAGTGGTTGTTCCACTGCGGCCAGTGTGAACTCCCATGAAAAGTGATTGCCACCGAACCGCAGCTCGGCCCAACGAGTGCCAAAGGTCCGGATACTACTGTTGTTGGCCGCCCTCCACGTGGGTGCCGCTAGCCTGTGACTAGTATCCAACCCTGTCGGGGGTATCACGGTGACCTTTGCTCCAGGAAGCATCTGCCGGACAGGCCGCCCCAGATATACAGGAGGCTCTCAGTGGCCAGCCGTCGTGGCCAGCCGTCGTTTCCCTGGAACTTGCAGAGAGACTGGCATCAGCGGGCCTTGGTGCCCCATCTCTGGTGGTAGAACCACCATCTGTCACTGGACTTGCTCCTTCCTCTCATCTGCTGTTCCTTTATCAGGGGTGGAAAGGCTGCTTTTATAGTGTTATGTTCCAGCCGATTGACTGAGTCAGCCACATGAATAACTATAGCGAGCAGGAACGTCCATGAATATGAATGCCCTTCTTCCCCAGCCTGTTTCTGCTGAGTTAGCTGGGCAGCTTGCCCAATGCCATTTTAGGGCTGTTGGTCTGATGCTGCCCCAGCTTCTATCTCCGCCGGTTTGTTGTTCTGGGAGTTGCTTTTGCGATCTCTGTCAGCATCTGCAGCCACGCGATGAGCCGGCCTGATCTCCGCAATTGCGGGACGCCACAACACATGGCACAGTAACAGGCCATTTTGGCCCATGAATCTGTGCCGCTCAATCTGGATCCAATTAACCTACACCCTGGTACATTTCGAATGGTAGAAGGAAACTGGACCCCACCCCCCCCAGAGAAAATCCATGCAGACATGGGGAGAACGTACAAACTCCTTACAGTCAGTGCAGGATTCAAACCCTGGTCCCAATTGTGGGTGCTGCTAAGACTATGCTAACCATGCCCCAAAAAAATTCATTGCAAGCTCTCATCTACTGACATTTCACGCATAACATAATATGGAAACTGCTGCACTTTTAACTTTTTAATCATAAACACCATAAGTTGGGTATGATCACAGTTTTTTTAAAGAAACGTAACGAGTGGTAAATGTCAAACTGAGGACAATTACACCCAACTTTAGAGAGATGATCGAAATTTCAGAAATACTTCACAAAGGGATACTTCACAAATACTTCACAAATTTCAGAAATACTTCACAAAGGGATACTTCACAAATTTCAGCAAGACTTCACAAAGGGATACTTCACAAATTTCAGAAAGACTTCACAAAGGGATCATGCGTGATCGGAAGAGACCTGGGAAAATCCAGCAACATCTCAGGCGTAAGCCAGGTGTCTAGGTAACCTAATGCATACGACTTCTCTATTTGTTTACGTATGTTGTGTACATTTTTTTTGCTCTACCATGCATGAAAAAAGTATCTCAGGGTTGTATGTGATGTCATGAATGTACTCTTGACAATAAATCTGAATCCTCTCACAGCAAGCCTCAACCTGCCACCACGCTTCACTTGGAGGGGTCTGCTACTAGAGGTTCACACCAAAATATCAAATGGATTTACAATTTGTTAACACATCAAAAATGTTTCTATTTAATTTACCTTAACCTTCTAACCATCAAGACATTCCTCTCCCATAAAATAAATAAACACTGCAAGCAAATTACTAACTAGAATTTTATAAGTATAATTGTTACAGCTTTTCCAGTAGTACACCTTGATAGGTTAAACCTATCAAGGCTCAGTGTAATCTAATAAAGTGGAAAGAAAAGATAAAAATTGAAACAAAAGATTACCATCTTCATTTGATAAGTTGTCCAAAAAACAGTATGAATTATTTCTCATTTGAAACTGTAATAAGAGAGCAGAAGCAGCCATCAATTCAAAGCAAACCTCATGGTACTGACCTGAATGGGTGGAATATCTGGAAGGGGAGGAAGATTCTCTGGGTTTGTGACAGAAGGAATCAGCTCTATAGTGGAAACTGTGGGACTGGTGGGCCCACGGTTTGCACCAGCCAAAGTAGCTGTTGTGGGACTGGTTGGATTTGGAATGTTGTTGTGCACAGATGCAGCAGAAAATGGCCCTGTCTGGCCAGGATTTGCATGCTGTCAGGAAATAAAAAAACAATTAGGTTACACAAAAGAGAACTCTAATCATTCACCTTATATACCTTGCTTTCTTCACAACTATTTGAATGTTTGCATGACAGAATTCTATGTTTACATTTCCTTCTGTACTCCATTAGCCTCTGAATATTACTCTAAACACAATCAGACAATGGAGAGCTTCCAAAATTGCTGCTTACTTTGGTTTCCAAATGGGCAACACTGTTAGGGGAGCAGTTAGCGCAGCACTGTTACAGAGCCAGCAATCAGGACGGGGGGGGGGGGTCAAATCCCCTGCTGTAAGTAGTTTGTACATTCTCCCCGTGTCTGCATGGATATTCCCTGGGGACTCAAGTTTCCTCTCACCCTCCAAAATATACCAGGGATTGTAAGTCTATTGGGCGTCATTGGGTGGCACAGGCTCAGGCACCTATTACTGAGCTATTTATCTAAAATTTAAATTTTTAATTTTAAAAAATAAAATTTAGAAAGTGCAGTAGTTTCAACAATGTTTCAGTTGTGTCAAAAGAATGGGAGGCAAAAATTTCTTTGCAAAATAATTTTGAATTATTCAGGATAATTCAATAAAAGCACTAACTGATGTATTACAGGTTAATGCAGCGTACCAGACCAGTGGTTCTCAACCTTTCTTTTAAACTAAGATATCATAGATTAGTAAGGAATTACTTAAGGTGGTAGGTGAGTCGGAGGGGGAGAAAAGGGTTGAGAACCACTGTACTAGATTCTCCTGACCTAGTTGCCCAGAATCATTGCCTGTCCAGCAGTCAGGGTCCAAATCACAATTGGTCTGCATATGTATTTCCGTAAACCCCTTCTTCATCTTAAAAAGCTGATTGCTAATATGACTGCTTCAAACTCTCCGTAATCAATGGTTCTGCTCATTATTCTTACATCAATCTTCAATCCTAGGGAGGATGCTTTGTAGGCCAAACACACATCCTTCTGACCTCTGATTTTATTCCATTTTGGAAAGTAAGCCTTCCTCAATTAAAAAGCTGTTAAATGAATTAAAATTAATTATATAAAGTTCATTTGGTATTTTGAAATATTCCCAGTTCAATATAAATTACATTTAATTTTTTTTAAATTGGTTGTTAATACTGCAAAGAATGAGAGTAAAGGCATTTACCCAAAAACAAGGTCTCAGATTAGTACCCCGTCCGAAAAAGGGCTTGTTCAATTACAGCTCTTCGGTACTGCAAGGAAGTATCAGCCTCAATTGTGTAAATGAGAAGTAGGAAAGAGCTTGATCACAAAGGTTCTAGGCTCAATGCACAAGGCTAACACCAACACTTGGAAACCACCAGCTTTTTAAAATGATTGTGGTTACAATAGCCCAAGAGATGCTTTTTCATTTATCAGTGGATTTTAAAACTATAGCTTTCATTTAAAGTAATTGAAAGAATAATACAGTATTAAACTCACAGTGAATAACTCAGCCATTAATAAAGGAATATTTAAACGTAATAAACTGCAAATTGTTAAGATCCAGATGATTGTTTTACCTGTCGTGAAACCTGAGGCATCATTTGATACTGATGGCCATTGTGCCGAGACATCCCAGCCATGCGAGCAGCATTTTGCGCCAATCTCATCTGATGAGCTTGATGAGCCTGGTGGGCTTGAAGAGCAGCACCATTCAAATTTCCTCTCTGCATGGCTTGCATGCTAATCAATCGTGGAGGCTAAAAAGGATAACATGAATCAGTCAACTCAGGGTTGAAAATATGTTCAAGGATTCCTAAATATCCCATTTTGATCTTCCACAGATAATTTTTTTTAAGTTGAATGAGTAGTAAAGACTAGCTTTGATATAGACCAGGTGTGTGCAGTAGAGAAGCACGACGAACTATAATACACCTTTAGATCCCTGAAATTATGTAACTTTACTAGACTTACATTATTTATGTATTGTTATTGTTTGCTCAAAACTCTTACAATGGAATCCTTTGACAGGAAGTGGCCTCAGTGTAAACTCCAGGTAGACTGTCTCCAGTTAGTGTTAATATTTCATGCTATTTTTGATTCATCTGCTGGTTTCAAATATCCAATATTCTTGCACCAGCAAGATTATTTTCATAGTTTAAACACATATCTCTAATCAATGATTTGTGGATACAATAACGATGGATATCTCATACAGCACCACAATCCAGTCATTTTTTTTTAAATAACACCTCTCAATAGCCACAAGTTTACCCTTCCCCTTGAATGAAAAATGGACAGAATTTCAGCAATAAGACTGTGTACCTGCTGTTGCACCATCTGTGGACCTGTCGTCCTGGGATGTTGTCCTACCGGGTGGTTCATTCTCATCTGCTGCATCTGCTGCTGCTTCTGTGCAAATTGTTGCTGCATATGTTGCAGACGGAGCTGTGCAAGGTTAATCTGACCCTGAGGTTTTCCCCCAGCTGATGCTTGGGCTTGAGAACTGTGGCCAATCACTACATTGGGAGTATATCCTGGAGGGTTCGGCTTGTTTTCAATCACAAGATTGCCTGGTTGAGAATGTAAAAATTTAAGCCGGAGTTAATTTTACTGGCAATTTGATCGTGACATTATGCATTGGTTGGTGCTTGGTTCCAGAATGTACCACGACTCCTTGGACACATTTCTGGTGGCAGCACAAGATAACAACTAGCTTTTTAAAAAAAATTGATTCTAAAATTCTGGGGGCATACAGGACTCATCCCACCATGTTAAGGAACACCCCTCCTCTGACTCATTTAAGGACTCTTAATTTACACAATATTTATTACTGAATATTTCTTCTTTGGCTTGGCTTCGCGGACAAAGATTTATGGAGGGGTAATGTCCACGTCAGCTGCAGGCTCGTTTGTGGCTGACAAGTCCGATGCGGGACAGGCAGACACGGTTGCAGCGGTTGCAGGGGAAAATTGGTGGGTTGGGGTTGGGTGTTGGGTTTTTCCTCCTTTGCCTTTTGTCAGTGAGGTGGGCTCTGCGGTCTTCTTCAAAGGAGGTTGCTGCCCGCCGAACTGTGAGGCGCCAAGATGCACGGTTTGAGGCGATATCAGGCCACTGGCGGTGGTCAATGGGGCAGGCACCAAGAGATTTCTTTAGGCAGTCCTTGTACCTTTTCTTTGGTGCACCTCTGTCACGGTGGCCAGTGGAGAGCTCGCCATATAACACGATCTTGGGAAGGCGATGGTCCTCCATTCTGGAGACGTGACCCATCCAGCGCAGCTGGATCTTCAGCAGCGTGGACTCGATGCTGTCGACCTCTGCCATCTCGAGTACTTCGACGTTAGGGATGAAAGCGCTCCAATGGATGTTGAGGATGGAGCGGAGACAACGCTGGTGGAAGCGTTCTAGGAGCCGTAGGTGGTGCCGGTAGAGGACCCATGATTCGGAGCCGAACAGGAGTGTGGGTATGACAACGGCTCTGTATACGCTTATCTTTGTGAGGTTTTTCAGTTGGTTGTTTTTCCAGACTCTTTTGTGTAGTCTTCCAAAGGCGCTATTTGCCTTGGCGAGTCTGTTGTCTATCTCATTGTCGATCCTTGCATCTGATGAAATGGTGCAGCCGAGATAGGTAAACTGGTTGACCGTTTTGAGTTTTGTGTGCCCGATGGAGATGTGGGGGGGCTGGTAGTCATGGTGGGGAGCTGGCTGATGGAGGACCTCAGTTTTCTTCAGGCTGACTTCCAGGCCAAACATTTTGGCAGTTTCCGCAAAGCAGGACGTCAAGCGCTGAAGAGCTGGCTCTGAATGGGCAACTAAAGCGGCATCGTCTGCAAAGAGTAGTTCACGGACAAGTTGCTCTTGTGTCTTGGTGTGAGCTTGCAGGCGCCTCAGATTGAAGAGACTGCCATCCGAGCGGTACCGGATGTAAACAGCGTTTTCATTGTTACTTTTCTCTGTATTGCACATTTGTTTACATTTCTCTCTTTTGTATACTTTGTTTTCCTCGAGTACAATTTACAGATACCAATAAGTAGAAATTTTTCCTGATCAAATCTCAGGGTTGTCATGTATGTACTCGGACCATGAATTTGAACATAAGCCGCTCAAATAGGCCACTAACCAGAAAACACACAAATTCAAGGTTATTTCAGTGACTTCATCATTTACACTCATTTTAAAGGGCTTATAGTCTGATTTCTGAGGAGCGTGTTGAACAAGATGACGTGGCGGGGGGGGGGGGTTTAAAAGAAAGGAAGTTTGATTTAAAAAAAAACAGATAATAAACAATCTCAAAGCTAACAGGACTATTTCCTTATGAGGTTTGTTTTAATAATTCCTTACCTAGATTCACCACATTTTTTGCCCAGAAGGTAGGGTCACAGTGGAAGCGCATTCCACCATTAGTAGCCGGAACAGGGTCACAACGTGCACGGAGAATATGGCGCAACTGAAAGGTAATCTGATAAAAACAAAAGTGGCACATTATCAGAATTTGGAATCTGTATTCCTCCCGCTTTAACCAATCTTATCAAGTAAATTTAGTCAGTTTGATTCAGAAATATACCTGCTGCTTACAAAGTGTACAATTTTAAACACTAAGAGTATGATTTTTGATCGAGTTGTTATGGGTGGACAGTTCATCTATTTGGCTTATTCAGAAATCACGCTCAACACTTATACTGGATCTGGTCTTTTTACTTGAACAGATTATGCTAATTTTTAAAAAATTCATCTATATTTTAGCTGTCACCACATTTGACTACATTACTTTTAGGGAAGAAGATTAATAAAGGACTTAGGAGGGCGGAAGTACATTTTTTGTATATTTATTCCTATCCTTTGCATATACAGGCTCCAGATCTACTCAAAATGAATATTTATTTCTTATATTGTAAGTGATTTTCTCCAAGGGAATACAACTTTGTATCTCTGAGTGCCATCTTCCCTTACCTAAATACACATCCAATTTCCAGGTCACTGCAATGCATTTCCTTGCCACTGCTAAAACAATTTTAACAAATTTAACTTAATCACTTAGTAAATTTAGTTTAGGTCTTGTTCCTTCAATGTTCCCCAATGACCTCGCGGAAGAGGTAGTTGCGACAGGGTAGTTCTGTCATTTAAGAAGTGGTTAGATGAGTACATGGATGTGAGAGGGTTGGAGGGTTATGGGCAGGGAGTAGTAGTACTGTAATTGTTATATGGTTATAACGGTGTCCTGGCATATCACCACCTCACCCTTGGTCTTCCAAAATCCTGCTGCCCACATTCCAAATTCTCAAAAAGCCTCCTCACCCACCTCTGCGCTTGCTGACCTATAAGCAAAAGATTCTTGATAAGAAACACTCAATTTTAATATTCCCATTCTGATTTTCAAATCCTGTTATGGAATTGTCTCTTCCCATCTCAATCAATGTGTTCCTTCAATTCTGATTTCTGGATCATCTCAGAATATAACTAATTCAGCAGTGGTGCCTGTGCTGTAAGCATGCAAGGCCCAAAACTTTGGGATTCCTTCCTTATCTGTGAAGGGGAGAAAAGGGAATTATACAGGATAAAAGTAAATGGGTTGTTGCTGGGCAGCATGGACCCAGTGATTAAAACAATTGTTACAGGTAGGTCTGAACACAATGAACTTGGTTAAAATAAAACAGTAACTATTAAGAATCTTAATTATTTGATGTGAAAGAGTTACAATTTATTCTGTCATTATTTATATCCAAAGATCATCACCCACCATTATAACCTAGACCTGCAGCAATAGAAATTTACCAAAACAATGGTATCTTCAAAACAATCATTTTTATTAATAACCATTAATAATATAAAATCTTACATTAAACTTAACCATGTGTGTGTGTGTGTGTTTGCGTGTGCATGTGTGTGCGCGCGCGTGTGTGTGTGCGCGTGCGCGATTACAGTTCAGTTATAATTCTGAAGAGATGATTTCAAAGTTCAGTTTCAGAAATCTTTTGTGTTGAAACCCAGTCTTTAAAAACTGCTATTCAAAAGTTCTCAAACTCACGAATTCTTGTAGATTTTCTTTCAAATAAATATCTCTTCACACGAATTACCTTCTCCACAAATCCCCCTCTCTTGCATGGAGACTTCAGAACTTGCGTTTCACACAATGATTTCATAAACCCAAGCAAGGGATAAATGAAATAACCATTAAAAATAATTACAGTGGCACTGCTCTCTCTTCACCCACGTTGATTCTGTGTCTCTTCCATGTCAAAGGGAGACCATCCAACGTAAGTACCTCTCTTATTGAATCTCTGACTTCAGATGAAATTGGTGCAATATTAAAGATTCCTCCCGACCATCATAATCACATGACATCACTGCTGATTATGCATCATCAAAAGCATGAATCATGGCTGATGGCCTCCTGCTTGTTTATACAGATAATACAGGTGTCTCTCTCTGAGTGCTTGAAGTTCCAACTTTTCCAAAAGTTAACAAGCAAATGCTTCTGGGCTGTCTATCCAGCGAACAAACAGATGGCTTTCTTGTGCACACAGGTGTTTCTCTGAGGAAGCATCATAGTGTTTAGTTTCAATGGAGAGGAGCTTCTGACTTTCATGATTGTTTGTTCAGCTTCAACTGAACAATAAATTAGCAGACATGTCTGTCACATTTGTGGCCCGAAATGTGAAGTTAATAAAACATTAAACACAAGTTTTATCAGGTAAACTTCTCAGTGTCTTCTTATTTTCCCGTTTCCTTTGTTCTCCTGCTTGTGTTCTTATCTCTCTCTCATACCACGTGACTTCCGGTACATCTCATACATATTCATTATCATGACATCCCTCCTTTAATCAGAAATAAACTTTACCTTCACTTATCAATATCCCTCGGAAACATACAAACATCGTAACTAATGGTAATACTATAACTCAACTACATAAAATTTACTTCCTACAGCACTCATACATGCACTTTATGATATAAGATTAAAATACTGTCCCAAAGTTCTTATTAAAACTATGGCACAAAGTCTTCGTATCGTTTGGACGCTTTCCGGTTTCGTTTCGGCCTGCCTGCGATATTGTCGTCACTTCTCGGTTGTTCACTCTCGGCGTCGAAAATACTGCTCGCCACGGCTTCGGGTGTTTCTGGCGCTCTAGTCACTTCATCAGGAGTGCTGGTAACTGCCTCTGGAACATCATCAGGTCTCTCAGTTTCAGCATCTCGTATTGGCCTTTCAACCTCTTCGCTCGATGTATCTCTGGACTGGTACCTTTTTACACCTGATACATTTCTCTTATACAGGACTCCAGTCGGAGACTTGACTGTCACCATATTGCCACTTCTGGATACGACAGTATAGGGTTGATGGTAATAAGGTGTGTCTAGCTTACCACCAGTTTCATGCCTCACTAGAACATTATCTCCTGGCATGATGTCTGAGTACTTGGCTCCACGTTTCGAATCTGTGTACAGCTTTGCTGCACCTTTCTTTTCAGCATCGTGGTCCCTCATCTCCTGGTCGTCTCGGATTTCCTTTATTTCTGGCATTTTTGTGCGGATTTTTCTCCCAAAAAATGCTTCTGCAGGACTTTTTCCAGTGGTTGCATGAGGCGTTGCTCGATAGACAGCCACATAAGATAGCAATGCTTCGCGCCAATTTTGTCCTTCTGCGTGTGCAATCCTCAATCGTTTTTCAATGGACTGATTTTGTCTCTCTACTTCTCTGTTGGCTTGCGGCCATTTCGGAGTTACTTTATGATGGTGGATACCTGTGGTCCTCATGTATTCCGCAAATGTCTCTGAAATGAATTGTGGACCATTGTCAGAGTATAATGTAACAGGTAATCCATATCTTGCGAATATCTCTGCTAATGCTTGTATTGTTTTTTCAGTGGTTGTGGACTTCAACACCACGTACTCATAGTATCTGGTGTAGTAATCTATCACTACCATAATTGATTCACCCGTCAGTAAAGGTCCAAGAAAATCAACAGCTACGTTGGTCCATGGTCCTGTCGGAAGTTGCGTACTCCCGATCGGTTCTGGCGGATTATTCCTACTTGTGATTTGACATCCGTGATGAGTTTTAACAAATTTCTCTGCGTCTTTATCACAACCTGGCCACCATACCTTGGTCCTGAGGTTTTGCTTGGTACCAACAATGCCTAGGTGTCCTTCATGCGCTAAGGATACGATCTTCGGTCTCAATCTTTGCGGTATCACCAAACTGCAACCTCTTAATACACACTGTCCGATGCAACAAAGTTCGTCTCTAATGGGAATGTAAGCCTTGTGAGTACACTTGTCCCATTGTCCACTATGTATGCATTCTCTTACTTCCATAAGTTCTGGATCACGTTCGGATTCTCTCTCGACTTCCTTCGTAGTCACAGCTTTCGGTGTCGACTGAATAGCTACTAAGCGTACAAAGCTCTCTGTTTCTGTTCCCAATTCTGACTAGGATTGTGGACCACCAACCTTCACCAATCTGGACAGTGGATCTGCAATGTTTGCTTTCCCTGCAATGTGGATTACTTTATATTTGTAGGGTTGTAGTCTGAGTACCCATCTCTCTATTCTGGCACATGGTTTGGATCTAGGTGCATAGATCACCTCTAATGGCTTATGATCTGTGATGAGTTCAAATTCAATGCCGTATAAATATGCATGGAACCTCTCACAGGCCCATACAAGTCCGAGTGCTTCTTTCTCTGTCTGAGAGTATCTTCTCTCCACATCTGATAACGATCTGCTGGCATAGGCAATGATTCTTGGTCCTCCATCATGCATCTGGACCAACACTGCTCCTAAACCAACTGGGCTGGCATCCGCTATGACTTTGGTTGATGCCGCCGGATCGTAATATCCAAGAGTTTTTGCATCTGTCAGGCTTTGCTTCAGCGCTGTGAATGCTTTCTTCTGCTCAGATCCAAAATGAAAAGGTACACCTTTCCTGGTTAGTTTCCTTAGTGGTTCTGCCACTGTAGCGAAATTAGGAATGAACTTTGCACAAAAATTGACCAATCCCAGGAAACTCCTCACCTCTGTTGCGTTCTGAGGTGCACGTGCCTCTGCAATAGCTTTCACCTTGGCCACTGCAGGGTTTAGTCCTTTCCGTGTAAGTCTGTGTCCCATGAAGTCCATTTCTGACACACCGAACTGGCACTTGTTTCCATTCACGGTAAGGCCTGCCTCCTGTAGTCTAGATAGTACACGCCTCAACCGTTTGTCATGCTCTTCCTTCGTTGGTGCATGGACTATGATGTCGTCAGAAATGTTGGTAACTCCAGGAATGCCTTGAATCACTCGATGGATTTCATACTGGTAGATCTCCGAAGCTGCATTAATTCCAAATGATAGTCTCTTGTAACAATACAATCCACTGTGAGCAACAAATGTTGTTACATCTCGGGAACCTGGATCCAGCTCTAATTGATGACAGCCCCATTTCAGATCAATTTTCGAGAATATCTTACTGGTAGTTAGTTCTTGAAGTATTTCCTCCACTGTTGGTATAGGGTGTCGTTCTCGAACTATAGCTTCATTGGCCATTCTCATGTCAACACATAGTCTTATGTCACCCTTTGGTTTGGGCACAATCACTACTGGGCTGACCCATTGTGTCAAATGTTCCACCGGTTCAATAATGTCTTGTTCGATCAATTCTTTAATTTTGGCTTCGACTTTCCCACGAAGTCCAAACGGAGTTTGGCGCATTGGTTGTGCCTTGGGTTTGACCGTTTCATCTACCGCTAGCTTCAATTGTCGACCTTTCAGCTTTCCTACTCCTTGGAAGACTGCGGGGAATTCTTGCTTCATATCCTCGTATGACTGAATTGAATTGACACAAGCTCCAATATGAAGTATTGCCAGGTCTTGCGCTGTGCTTCTACTCAGCAATGGTTCTCCCCTCTCTTCTATGACCATAAACTCTGCTTCGGTGTACTTATCTCCAGCTTCAACAGTTGCAGTAAAACATCCAATGGTCTGCAATGGCTTGGTTGCTGTGTATGGATACAGTTTCTTGGAACACTTCTTTGAGGTACAGATGATCTTTTTTCTTTTCAACTTCTCCCATAAATGTCGATCAATCACATTACTGTCACTGCCTGAGTCTACAACGACCTGCACTGTCACTCCACCAATGATCACTGGGACCTTCTCATGATGTACTTCATTCAACGTAAATTGGTAACAACTCTGTTCCTCCTGGGTATCATCATCGTCACCGTCTATCTGGCGAATGGTATCTTTCTTTCCAGGATACTTTCCTTTCCCCCAGGCTTTGCCTTTGGAAGTTGTACTCTTCCTCTTCTGGTCTGCATTGGACTTGCTTTCGCACTTCTTTGCAAAGTGGTCCTTACCTCCACACTTTCTGCAAACTTTGCCTTTGGCCGGGCAATATGGGTCTTTTCCAAAGTGACCTCGGTTTCCACATCGATAACACTCCACGTCCTGTGTCGGCGTATATCTTGGCTGATTATGGCGATGTGAGAGCCTCTTAATTTCCTGGTTTGAGTTGTCTTTCGGGGTCATGGTATGAAATTGCCCTTCAACAGCCTCTAATGCAGCAGCAATGGTTAAAGCATCGGTGAGTTCCAACTCACTCCCTCTTTCCAGTCGACGTCTTCTGAGTTTATCTGATCTGCAGTGCTGTACGACTTGATCCAATAATTGGTTGTCCAAATCAGCTGGCATGTAATTGCATCCAACAGCTAGCTGGCGTAGTCTCGTCACGTACTGAGCAATTGTCTGGCCATCTTCTTGTCTCGTTCTCCGAAACAAATGGCGTTGAAATGTAGCATTCGGTGTCACTACGTAGTGTGCATTTAATGCATCTACCGCTTTCCGGTACTCATCCTTTCTTCCAGTATTCAAAAGTGTTTTAAATGTTTCCCGAACTGCGGGACCAGCAGTGAAAAGAAGTAACGCTCTTCTCTGCGCTTTTTGTTCAACTGTACCGGTATCTAGAAATAGGCCATGACTGTCGGCATAGGATTCAAATTCTTCCAGCCATGCCTTCCACTTCACACTTACAGTACTTGCATCACCCGTTGGGTCAAAATGAGCAAATCCACTATGTGTTAAAAAGTCACCGTCTGCCCCAGCCATGAGGAAATATTCCAGCCCCCAAAAGTACTGAGACAAGAGAAAATTCTTATCACCTTGAAGTTGTCTGTAATCCTCTGTAATCTTGTTTAGTCTTTAATTTTCTTCAAGCTTCTTTCATCCTCGTCGCCAATGTCACATTTGTGGCCCGAAATGTGAAGTTAATAAAACATTAAACACAAGTTTTATCAGGTAAACTTCTCAGTGTCTTTTTATTTTCCTGTTTCCTTTGTTCTCCTGCTTGAGTTCTTATCTCTCTCATACCACGTGACTTCCGGTACATCTCATACATATTCATTATCATGACAATGTCCTCTCAAAATGGTTTCTGTGTGTAAGATTAGTCTTTCCCTGTCCTCCCACATACTTTGCTTATCTAAAATTTTAACCTAAAGATTAATAATAGCACAATTCCTTCACACCCACAAATGCAACCCATTCAGGGTGTTAAGGGCATTAGTTAGGATACCAAATGAATCCTGTTATCATTTGCCAGAGGATTCCAAGTACATTCTCTCAATTAAAGGTGCTAGGTATATAAATGTGTTGCAGTGGCTTTCCAAGGAACAGGCCAAGTGACAGAGGTTGAATGAATAAGAAAGAATCCAACAGTAAAAAGCACGTTACTGCAATGCCTCATCTGGCTGTTCAATTGTTTAATTCAAAATAAAGCAGTCTTTAATTTTATACTGGGTTTCAGGCTACTTTACAATTGCTCTTCCATAAATAGCACAAAACCACAATTATGAGATTATAGTTCCCCGTAGAATGTGAGTTCCTGAGCTGTACATATTTATCAACTTTAGAAACAGGTCTACAATAATGCAAATTATGTTTATGAAAATGCCAAATTAGGTTTGCATTGGAGTTATGAGCTCACTTCTAAAATCCAATAAGGATGGCTTTTCAATAATAAATGTCTTTAATAAGTACATTGAAAATGAGAAACAAAAATAACTCAGGCATCAAAAAAAAGTTGGGGGTGGGGGGGGGGAGAGAAAAAAACCAAAGGAGAAGGAAGAAAATTTAAAGTGAGAGATCAATGTGTTTGATCAGATCATTTCCCAATATTCTAATTGCAGGTTTGGTGGTATAGGACTGGAAGATAGTTAAAGGAGTACTTTAGCCACAGGGGTAAATGGAAAAGCTTAATCATTTTACAAGTCAGTCTGAGGCCAGTGTTTAGCAAATTATTTAGAAAAAAAAATCAAGGCACAAGATCTGAAGGGTCTCAGACCAGAAACTTCATCTCTGTTTCTCTTCCCAGAAATGCTATTTCTAGCATTGTGTTTTTTTTTAAAAAAAGATTCCAAGCATCATCAACGAAGACTTTCAATGCTTGGCAAATCATCAGGCAGCACACATCAGTAAATGGTGTTTGTACTTTCTATCAATTCTCCACAGTCTTTAATAATTTTATAATCAAAAGTCAATCAGTAGATGTTGAACAGTGTAATAAAGATTAACCAACTTTTTTGGTCTTCATTTCTACAAACAAGTATTTAATTATCCTTCAGTTCGCCTTTTAATTGATTGACTTTGATACCTTCTATCATTCGATAAAATACCTGTCAAACCATAAAATTTGATCTGTGAGCATCCACACAATTTGTAACGGTTTACTCGGGCAGATGCTTGAATCTTGAGCAAAGAATTTCTGCAGGAATTCTGCAGATCAGACAGCATCCATGGGTAGAAATGGTCAATCAACATTTCAGGTCTGAACCCTTCATCTAGTCTTGATGACTCTGGATTGTGTTTTCCCATTGGAGAGGGAAAATCTTCATGATTAGAATAGGCAGATTATGATTAATCTATTTTTTCCTTCTTCAATAAATTTAGTAGCCTCTTTCTTTTAATTTGGTTATGTATTCCACTAATATTTATAGTCATATAGTTCAACATGGCCATCTTAAATTTTGCTTATATTTCTTTTCCACCTCCTCACCACCTCCATCCCCCTTTTCATCTCTTAGTTTTCTCTTATGAAACTTAATGTACGACAACACATTTAAAACATAAAGTACCCCCGCAGTTCCCACACCCACTAATACCTTAACCCCAAAAGTACCCTCCCTCTCTGGGTTGCCCCTTATCCCATGCCGGGCAACCACATCTCCCCTTTTCATTTGGATTGCGATTTTACTCACAGCATCAATTGATTTTGCAGTGACGGTTCTTCCCTTTCCTTCCCCCCCCCCCCCCACTAACAGCCCTCACAAGAAAACACTATTTTTTTTAAACACATAACAAAGCTCTCTTTTTTTTCCACCCTTACTTCCTTCCTTCCCTTCTATTTTCACTCTTTAGTTCTTTACATATACATTGTTTTTACATCTTTATATATACTTTATCGCCACCTCTTCAACTCTTCTCCTGTCCTGCAAACGTTTTGCGAATTCTAGCGCTTCCTCTGGATCCGAGAACAGTCTGTTTTGCTCTCTGAGTATAAATATTTTAAGCGCGGCTGGATGTCTTAACATGAATTTGTACCCTTTTTCCCATAAAATAGTTTTCGCTGTATTAAACTCCTTCCTCCTCTTTAAGAATTCAAAACTTATGTCTGGATAAAAAAATATTTTTTGACCCTTGTATTCCAATGGTTTGTTAGCTTCTCTAACTTAATTCCTTGCCCGTTCCAGTATGTTTTCTCTTGTTGTATATCTCAAAAATTTTACTAAGATGGATCTTAGTTTTTGATGTGTCTGTGGTTTCAGAGCTAGAGCTCTGTGACCCCTTTCTATTTCTATTTATTTCTGTCATTCCCAGGACCTTTGGGATCCATCCTTTTATAAATTCCTTCATGTCTGTGCTTTCTTCACCCTCCTTCAGGCCCACTATTTTTATGCTGTTTCGTTACTATAATATTCCAACATATCAATTTTATGAGGTAACAACTCTTCCGTCTCTTTAATTTTTTGTCACTTTCTTCCAATTTTTCTCTTAAGTTATTTACTTCCATTTCTACAGCTGTTTCCCGCTCTTCCACATTCTCTACTCTTTTCTCTATTTTTTCATTACCAGTTCTAACCTTTGCATTTTATCTTCTGTTCTTTTCATTTTCCTTTTAATTGCGTTAAATTCTAATGATAACCATTCTTTTAATGATCTCATCTGTTCTTCAAAAAAACTTTATCTATATTCTGTCCGTCAGTTTACCTTCTATTTCTCTGCGAAGATCTTGGTCTTCTCCTTCCTCTTCTTCTGTGACTGTACCTGTGTTTGTATCTTCTTCTTCTCTTCTTTGTGTCTGTGTCTCTTCTGTTTTACCTGTGGATCTGCTTGCATCTCTTTGTCAGGCCTCTTGCTGCTGGGCCTCTTGCTGCTGGGCCTCTTGCTGCTGGGCCTCTTGCTGCTGGGCCTCTTGCTGCTGGGCCTCTTGCTGCTGGGCCTCTTGCTGCTGGGCCTCTTGCTGCTGGGCCTCTTGCTGCTGGGCCTCTTGCTGCTGGGCCTCTTGCTGCTGGGCCTCTTGCTGCTGGGCCTCTTGCTGCTGGGCCTCTTGCTGCTGGGCCTCTTGCTGCTGGGCCTCTTGCTGCTGGGCCTCTTGCTGCTGGGCCTCTTGCTGCTGGGCCTCTTGCTGCTGGGCCTCTTGCTGCTGGGCCTCTTGCTGCTGGGCCTCTTGCTGCTGGGCCTCTTGCTGCTGGGCCTCTTGCTGCTGGGCCTCTTGCTGCTGGGCCTCTTGCTGCTGGGCCTCTTGCTGCTGGGCCTCTTGCTGCTGGGCCTCTTGCTGCTGGGCCTCTTGCTGCTGGGCCTCTTGCTGCTGGGCCTCTTGCTGCTGGGCCTCTTGCTGCTGGGCCTCTTGCTGCTGGGCCTCTTGCTGCTGGGCCTCTTGCTGCTGGGCCTCTTGCTGCTGGGCCTCTTGCTGCTGGTCCTCCCCTCTAGGGCTACTCCTCTGTTGTGCCTCTTGCCGTTGATCTTCTTGCCAGTCGTTTCTCCGTCTCTCTACCACGTTGTTCCCTTCTCTGCTGCCTTTTTCATCCTCCAGTTGAGCGCCCTGGTGTCGTGCGTCCCTCAGCTGTTCGCGCTGCTGATCCCCCCTCCCACCGGTGTCCTCCTTTTCCTTTATTTCCATTGGTTGTGCACTGCGCACTTTTGTTTGGCTCCAAGAGCCATTTTTGAAGTCCACTGGCAGGTGAGTCGTGACTCCGCAGGGCAGGCACTGACCTCAGGCGTCGGGCGCTCTTCGCCATCACAGCATCCTGTTTCTTCGTGCAGGTAAGGCCTTCTTTCTTCGGCGATTTTTCTACTTCTTTTATTCCAGTTGTTTTTATTTTCTCCTTCTTGGATGCCATCCTCTTTCTCTTCTCTGTAACTTTGTCTTCTATTTCTTATAATTTATTTTTGTTGTGCTTTGTCTTTTTCTAACTTTTTTCCTGTTTTCCTGGAGAGGGCTGGTTTTCCTGACCGGCCACTACTCCATCACGTGACTCCTCTCCACCCACATTCCACCTTAAGCGATCCCTTACTAATCAGAGAACATGTTTTGTTTAGGGAATGTGAGTGGAAAGAAAAAGGATGAGAACCACTGCCGTAGAGTCAGACAAAGGAGAAAGCAAGAGACCACAGAGGAACATCAGTCTCGCCTTACTGTTGATACTTCCAGACATGCAAGGGGCAGGCAGCAGGAAACAGAACAGCAACACCAGGCCCACCTCTGTGCTCAGACTCCAGACAAACAAGGAGCAGTCAGCAACGAGTCTGTTGAGCAAGAACAAGCAAGACTCCAAGCAATGTGAACAAAAGTCACCAGCTGAATGGCAGCACCATATCAATTTTATGAGGTAACAACTCTTCCGTCTCTTTAATTTTTTGTCACTTTCTTCCAATTTTTCTCTTAAGTTATTTACTTCCATTTCTACAGCTGTTTCCCGCTCTTCCACATTCTCTACTCTTTTCCCTATTTTTTCAGCACCAACCTGTTAAATGCTGCATTCAATTACTCAATTGATATCGAGTATTCTTCCATTAATGGAGTTGTAATTGGCTCCAATATCAGAGGTGTGTTTTATATCCTGGGCAACTCCGGGTATCCTGCTTGTAATACATTAAGAATGTGATATGTATGATACACATCAATCTTTGTCTGCCTTAAGACAAGTCACTGTGAGTATTGCCCAGAGCCCCTAACAAAAGGGGAAAAAGAATCAAAAGTGGGTTCTAAGTAATAAAAATACCCTGATCCAATAATTATCACCTTTAAAAAGTGAAGAACCAATCAGAACATTTCAGATATCAGTTTTGACCTACACCGCCTTCTAATAGTGACATTCAGTTTTCACTCTACACATGGTCACAGTGACAGAATGCCATTGAAAGGAACTTCAAAAGGAATGATCAGAAACTTATATTATTTTACATCCTTTAAATGTCCTGTGGGAGGTGACAGCAACTTATTTTCTTCCTGCAGCGACTAGTCTGGTCAATGTAAACCTACACAATTGTTGGTTTGGAATTTCAGGGATTTAAATTTGTTTTTGACTCAACACATTGTAATGTTCACCAATTGCTATTAAACCAACTTGTTCTCTGAGAAAAGTAAAACCATTCTCACCTTAATATATTTCTTTCTCATTGATTATGTGAAAGTGGATATCAATAATTAGCACCACAGTATATATTTATTGAGTTCCTGCCATGAACTCTATTGAGAGTTTTTTTTTAATCCTTCCCAAATGTTAAATAGATAATTAAAAATATGTTGCAGGGGGCCTGTTTTTCCAAAGAAAAACAGCACTCATAATATCTGTAGAGCTGTTGATAGGATCCACAAGACATCCATTAAGCTTCAAATCTCCAAATTTGCAGTTGGTCCTTATTTAGTCGTTCACTCTATAATCAGATTAGCATTTACTTGAGCCACAGTAAATAAAAGATAGCATTACAAGAAGCAAAAAATTAACTTTGAGGCAATTCCAGATGCAAAGACAAGAAACTGCTTGGTGTTTTTTTTTGGTGCGGGCAGGGGTGGGAGCAAGAGTGGGGATGGGGGGGTAGAATTTTTTGTCAAAGTAATCCCATTTTTCCTGGTATTGCCTCCATGAATGCCAGTTGGCTCTTCAAAACCCCACAGAAACTTTTTTATATTTAAATTAAAATTTAAAACAAAAATAAGCTTAACTGTTTTCAGCTGGAATCTCCTACCCTAATTCAATTTCTGAAAATCAAAAACCGTTGACAGAATTAAAAATAGAAGCTGCTGGAAACACTCCGTCAGGCAGTGCTTGTGAAAGGAGAAATAGTTAATATTTCATTTCCGAGAGCCTTCATCAGAACTTGGAAAGAGAAAACGAGGTAAGGGACGATTGGTATAATAAAGATAATAATTTTGATGCAGAGGGGCCAAATGAGCTTGTGGCAGGGAGCGTCTTATTTTGTTCTTGCTGCTAAAACATGGTGGAACATTCTCAGCAGGCCATACCATCTCAGAGTGAATAAATATTGAGCCAAAATCAAAAATGTATCATCAACAGAAATGGCCAGTTCTGAGAAAAAGAACAATTAACCCAAAATTACAGAGTTCCATATGGAATTCAGAAAACTGGAACTTGCCAATTAGAAAATGATCTCAATCCAGGCATGCTTCATTTGTTCACTCCGTTTCTCCCCCCATTTTTCAGCTACAGATTCTTCCAAATACTCCAGGTTTTACAGGGGTCTACTTTTTCAATTCATTATAGACATCGGGTGCATAAAGTGCGCAGTACACAACCAATGGAAATAAAGGAAAAAGAGGACACCGGTGGGAGGGGGGAGGGCTCTTTTAGAAGAGCCCTAGCTTGTCCCTCCTGCTCATGGCAAAAATTAAGGAGATGGAATGACAATAGAAGTCCTAAAATCTGGACTGCTCGGGGATTTAAAGAGAATAAAGAGGTGAACAGGTATATTTTGATAGTATATTAACATTTTCATATAAAATACAAAGTCAAAAAAATATTAATTTGTTCATTTCTACCACTTCTGCGCATACACACAAAAGCCCATTAAAAAGTTTGAGAAGTTCAGTTTCTCGGGTGGTCCAAATTTTTGGACTTTTACTGCATCTTTCTAAATTGAATTTGATAAAGCATAAAAGTCCAACCATTTGAAAAATACATCAAACATTAAAGCGTGGTCAAAAGAGATCAGCATAGGACTTTAAAACCAACTAAAGCTTCTGCAAAACAATACAAACTGGGATAGTAACAGATTTTAGAAAAAAGATCCGAACTGTTTCAGTCACAGCTCGAGTTTTCAGCTCTTTGGTAAGATGCGATTGTTGGCTCAAGGTTGCTCTGTAAGATCAGGTACCAAAAATCTTCATGTTTACAAGCCAAACGCAAATCAAATAAATCTTAAGAGGTAAAACAGTCTGAGAAACAACAGGAAAATATATTCCCTTATTGTATTTGTGTCTGTATTCCCCTTGATCTCTTCATTAATGATTGTCAAGCATTCTCCCCATTCTGTGTGAATCATATTTTAATTGTCATGTAATAATACAGAAATTATAATATTATGCAAACTTTTTTTCTGCCTGTAAACAAAGTTTTTTGGTGCTTTAAATAACTTGCATTACAAGCAATCTAAAATACCATTCTGTTCTAAGGATTACATGGAAATTTATAGCACAAAATAAAAGGATCTCTAACTATTAGTCGAACCCACCGCTTTATCTTCACACACACCATCTCCAACATTACTTCATTCTCTCTGATCGACTCATCACATTCCCAAGTTTATTATCCCACTGTAGGAGCTTTTTGTTTTGTGCCCAGACACAATGCAATACAATTTCAACGGTCTTACCAGACGCTTGCTATAAAGTAGTGCAGTACTGCTTCCACTGGAAATGGCCCACTTTGCGAAATTCATCACATGTTCCACTTGCCTGGCGAGACTGGTAACATCCTGCTGCTGCTGCAGTAACTTTATCTGCCTTTCTTTCGTTACATTCTGCATAAAAATGAACAATGAAGAGAAGTCAAAAATGAGCAATGGGTTAGAAAACCCAACAAGATTGTTTCATATATTCACTTATACCTCCAATTGCTGTAACAGATTCTTGCCCTTCTTGTTTATCTCATTAATGAGGGTGAAGATGGCAACTTTAATGTCATGTTCAACTTTCTTGTTGGTGTCGTTGACTTCATTTAACCTAAGGGAACGAAAAATGTAAATAGTTTACCCAAAGGCAACTTGTACAAAGGATCTTACGTTTTCTTTTTCCTTTGACGAGCACGGGCTTCACAATTGACAAGTTGAGCTTAGAGAGGCCATTTCCAAGTTTCATCAATTCTTCGGAGAAAAGAATAATTTGAAGTTGAGGTACATTTACCAATTTTAGGAATGTTTGAGTAGCCATTTCCCAATGGATAATGATCACATTAAATAGGATACAAACTGGATCCTGAAAGAAACATTAACTGATTATCTGTGAAATAATCATATCTGTGGGATATTTTCTTCCCTTGCTTCAGTTATGTCTAAAAAATTCAATGCAAAGTGAAATGTTGAAAATCATTTCACTTGCATTTGTTCTAACCTTTTCTCCATAGCACATGAATTCCACCTTGCTGCAAGATCTCTTAATTTTCCATGTTGAAATATTCCTTCAAAAATTATTTCAGTGGACCAACATCTCAAGAATGAACATTCCACATACGATTTGTGCTCTACAAAGATTTTTCCTACTCTAGTTTCTTTTGAGGAAAATTGTACAAGGGACAGAATAAATCAATTATACCTTCACCACACAGGTCCATTTTGAACACACATACCATACAACTGATGCTTTAATTCCAAAATTCAAACTTACTCTTGATCAATTAACAAATGAGCATCCACAATGGAAAGTTCCAAAATTTATAACCCTCAAAAAAAAATTCTTTTCATTTCAGTCATATATTCCTGAACTAATTTCATTTGAAACAGCTGCTTATCGTTTACTCCATTCCCAAAATCTGATTCCTTTCCTTCCTATAAATTCCAGTAGACACAGATCAATCTTAGTTACTGCTATCTAAAACATCTTCTTTCTGAAATCAATTCAATGAAACTATGCAGAATTTTGATCAACAAAGTATGCATATTATTCCAAACAATATCTTCCCAAAAATTTGTGCACAGTCTTTGCAAGACTGCTTCACAATTGCACTCAAACCTATTGCAAATTAAAAAGCTACATTACTTGCTTTCCTAAATACCTATTATGTTGTCACGCATTAACACACCAAGATCCCTCTGCGGACCTCTCCCAAACTTTTTCACTCTTAAGAAGAAGTTGTTTTTCTTTCCACTTAACCTTATTTTCCAACATGACTTGGTTAACTTTGCACCAACTTCCCTAACCTACTTTCTTTTGAAGACAAGCCCTCTTCAGAAGACTAACTATATGCAATTAGCATGTGACACGTCTCATCCACATTAATTGCAAATAGCCCCATTACTCATCCCAAGGTATCCGGCCAAACACTTATTACTTTCCATTTTGTCCTTTAAGCAAATGTTCTCTCCATGGTAACCTGATCCCCACAGCCCCTACCCACCAATCCCTTAAATGTTTATAAAACATTTTGTATTCAAACAGCAGAGAACACATAGCAGAGGCAAGGTTAGAATTTTGACCTTGGGACACAAGAGCAGAGCTGTACTAGCTCCATTGAATACATTGGTGTAAAATGTAACCTGGGCAAAGATTCACCAAAGGCAGGACAGCAATTTAGTCATCCACAGAATTGTCTAAAGTGATAAGTATCAAAGAGCCCCTGATCTGCAGGGTTAGGGTTAGGGTTGGGGGGAGCAGTTTCATTGGGGTTAACCTATCCTGTCTACAGGCCTAGAATGCAAACAGTTCATCTAGTCAATGAAAGGTTGGGAGCAGTTAAGCGTGTGAAAACCAAGGGAAAAAGTGTGGGAGTTGTCAGACAAAATCTCCCTAACAGTTAAGGCCGAGGATGTCCTCCATTCCCAGAGAGCAAATAAAAAAGCTAATATTAAAGATAGATGATTGAAACAGACTAAGTTTCAAAACAGTCCATGAGTGGTAGGTGATTACATGTGAGTGTTTCAGATGACAATGTCAAGCATTAGCCATGTTGATTTGGGAAAAAAAAGGGAACAGAGATGAATTGGCAGAATACAATGGTGCCAGAACATGAAAACCAGACCCAAATGCCACTGGCAGATTTTGTACAAAATTCTAAAAGGTATCCTTGTATTTGAGTGTTAAAAGATACAACCACGATAATGGTTCATTCTGTAGAGATGAAAAGTTATTTGAGAAGTATCAAGTTCATGAAGACCTGAAATAAAAATGGTAATATTTCAATGGGGTATAACCTTGACTGCAGTATCCAAAGTATTTAATAAGCTGAAGATACCTGTTCTGCACTTGACTAGCTGCGTACTGCACATAATTCTTCTTTTCTTGAAGCTTGGCCATTAAGGTTTCAATAATAATTTTTTGGTTTTGAAATGCTTCTTCTAAAAATTGGTACCTGGAGAAAAAAAAAAGGAAAAATTTACTACCAAAAATTATTCTCTGGGAAGACAGTAAAGCATTCTCTAGAAATCTATTTTTAAGGAATAAGTATATTAAACTTTAATTATGTTCTTTGTTAAATAACAGGATGATCTCTGATTGAAAATAATAATTTTAAACATTGTTTCTAAGGCCCTGACAGTGTGGGCAAGTTTTAATTTTCATGATATTGGTTATGTAATCAATGTTTTCATTTTTATAACATCATCCATCATTTGTTGTCACTTTTCAAATGGTACATTTACAATTGGCAAAACAACTGTTGGTTTATTAAAGCCTTTGTTTACCTGAGAAAACTTCCAGATTCACAATTATTCCATAAAATAATCCATAGAAAAGGAAAGTTAAAGTCTTGTCTAACAGACAAGCCAGTTTTTTTTTAGTTTAAATGTCACTAATAGCAAGATATAGCTGAACTATCTACTCTGAAAGATATCCAAACTAATTTGGAGAAATCCCTTAATATCGTGAGTAAATTTAATCTAAAGCCAACCAACAGAAGCATACTGATTGTAAAAGAAAGTCTGTGCATTGCTCAGAGTACATGGCCACTGATGAAAGGTGGCATCTTAAGAGCTCCAGTTTAAGCTTTTTTTAATCCAAAAAAAACTAGTTTCTCTTAAAGACAACTAATAATGAGAAAATGCTGTTACATTGTGAAATTATTCTCTTCCCCATGCCCAAATGATAGCTATTCAGGCACACATTCACCAACTGAGAGAAACTACGAAGAGATGGGGGAAGGGTGGTTTGATCAATTACACACATTTGCATCATCTTCAAAAGTCCTTAGTTTCTTACTGCTGGTTTTCAAGGGGCTTTCCTCAATTCATAATCCATCAGCGGGAAAACACGAATTGAGTATTGCATGTTTACCCATGTACTAAACAAAATGCTTGGAAGAATTCTTGCATTAAAACTCTGGTATTTCCATTCACTAACAAATGTAGTATCAAGATTTTTGCACGCTTCAAAGCTTGAGCTCCAGATTTGAGAAAAGCATACGAATGAAATATTTCTTGGTTTTAAAAAAATCTTTCCTGTTTTCTTTGTTCTTTTACAATTCCTAAAAGAATTTTAAAAGTAGCACTGACAGTTGAACTAATGAAGAAGTGTTGTAAACCAAAGAAAAGCTCTTTGCGTTTATACACTTTGAAATAAAATGACTTAATACTTGCTCTATTACATTATTGGCTTGATATATTTCTGTTAATGGAATAACCAACATTTCATGCTATGAAACTGGACCATGTGGACCCATTTCTTTTTTTTATTTTGGCCAAAGTGACATGAAGTTTTCTCAAATTTCCATTCCACAAAATATGCAACAGACTTGGTGAAAATTAAATAATTGATTGTTTGGAAAAATTCACAGAGCAGGCAAAATCTTTGAGGAGACACAGGATCAAAGCATTTTGCTGATGACCTTTCAATCCTGATGAAAGGCAACATTTCAGTTTTTTGTTCCTGTATTTAGAACTGGAATGGGACATCCGTATTGCATGCTTTACAATCTAATAAGATCTCTTTAACTCAGCAACACTTTCCTACTTTAATCCATTAATCCTTGATTGGATCCATCCCCATCTTTAATATGTCCAATGATTAGGCCTCAAGACAAAAATTTCAAAGATTCAAAGTTTTGGGCAAGTTTTTCTATGCTGTTCTAAATGGCTATCTCTGGTTCTGAATTCCCAAGCCAGGGGAAACAACCTGCATTACCCATTAATCCCCTAAAGAAATTTGGATGTTTCAGTAAGGTCAGATTTATTGTCAAAGTGCATATATAACATCATATTCAACACCGAGATACATTTTCCGCTGGCCAAGCAGAATTATCAGCCTGTTACTATATGCTGTAATTATTATTAGGTTATTGGTAGTGCAAAAAACTGTACACAATGAACACATGCAAACAAATAAACAAATGTAAACAAATGACTGTAATAGAGAGGAAAAAACGAATAAAGTTCAAAAGTAAGAGTCCTTAAATGAGTCCCTAATTGAATTTATTGTTGAGGAGTCTCATGGTGGAGGGAAAGCAGCTGTCCTGGAACCTGGTGGTAAGAGTCTTGTGGCACCAATACCTCTTTACCTCTTTCCTGATGGTAGCAGCAAGAACAGAGCGTGTGCTGGGTGATGAGGATCCTTGATGATTGCTGCTGGTCTCCGACGGCAGCGTTCCCTGTAGATGTACTCAATAGTGGGGCGGGGGGGGGGGGGGGGGGGTGGGGAGTGCCTGTGATGTCCTGGGCTGTGTGCACCACCTTTTGCAGAGCTTTACGATCAGCGGTACTGGTGTTCCCATACCAGACCATGATGCACCCAGTCAGTACACTTTCTACCACACATCTGTAGAAATTTACCAGGGTTTTATGTCATACCAAATCTCTGCAAACTCTTGAGGAAGTAGAAGCACTGATGTGCTTACTTCACGATGCTATTTGTGTTGGCTCCAGGAAATGTCCTCTGCGATAGAGACTCCCAAGAACTTAAATTTGCTAACCATCTCCACTTCTGATCCCCCAAAGATCACAGGATCGTATACATCTGGTTTTCCCTTCCTTAAGTCAACAATCAGCTCCTTGGTTTTGGTGACAATGAGTGCGAGGATGTTGTTGTGCACCTTTTGGCCTAGTTTTCAATTACTCATCGCCCCTTTTATACAACTCACTATCATGACATCTTCAGCAAATTTGTCGATGGTGGTGCTGTCGTACTGAGCCACTCAGTCATAGGTGTAAAGCAATTAGAGCAAGAGGCTAAGAATGCAGCCCTATGGTACTGATGGAGATTGTGGAGGTGATGTTCTAACCAATCCTCACTGACTGTGGTCTGCAGGTGAGGAAATCAAGCATCCAATTACACAGTGTGTTGAGTCCCACTTCTTCTGAAGAGCACAATGCCAAGTTCACTTAATCTCTTACCACACAACAAATTATCTACCCTCATCAATAAATCTTTATTGTATTCCCTCTAATCACAAGTGCATTCTAAAAATGCAGAGAGAAGATCTTTATCCTCCAGATTGATCTCACCAGTGCTCTTAGAGATTGGAGCAAAGACTAACCTTTTATTCCAATCCTCCTGCAGTAAGACCGTAAGATAAAGGAGCAGCAATAGGCCATTCAGCCCATTGAGTCTGCCCTAACATTCAATCATGAGCTGATCCATTTTTCCCATTCAGCCCCACTGTCTGGCTTTCTGTCCAGGCTAATCAAGCACCTATCAAACTTTCTCTTCGATACACCCAATGACTTGGCCTCCACAATCATCTGTGGCAACGAATTCCACAGATTTACCATCCTTTGGTTAAAGAAATTCCTTGGTGTCTCATCCAAAGTGGATGCCATTCAATTCTGAAGATGGGCCCTCTTGTCCAAGACTCTCCCACTATGGGAAACATTCTTTCTACATTTACTTTGTTCATTCCAAATGTTTCAATGAAGCCCCACCCCATTCTCCCAAATTCCAACGAGTACAGGTGAAGAGCTGTCAAATACTCTTGATAATATCCCTTTCAATCCCAGAGTCATCCTTGTGAACTTCCTCTGAACCCTCTCCAACTTCAGCACATTATTTCTTAAATGAGGGCCCAAAACTACTCACAATCCTCCATGAGATCTCACCAGTGCCTTATAAAGCCTCAACATCACATCCTTACTCTTGTATTCTATTATTCTTGAAATAAATACAAGCATTACATTTGCAGTCTTCACCACTAACGCAGCCTGCAATTTTACCTTCAGACTATCCTGCATGAGATCTGGGCGTTTTCAATATTTTCTGAATTTTTTTTTACTGTTGTGTACAACCATATACTTTCCAACATTGTATTTTATTTTCAATTCTCTGCCCATTGTCCTAATCCTTCTGCAGTTTCCCCATTTCCTCAACACTATCTGCTCCTCCACCTACATTTGTATCATCTGCAAACTTGGCCACAAAGTCATTCCATAATCTAAATCATTAATAAACAACAGAGGAGTCCCAACACCAGTCCCTGTGGAACACTGCTAGCAACCAGCAGCCCACCAGAATGCATTTCGACTCTCCTCTTCCTGGCAATCAGCTAATGCTCTAACCATGCCAATATGTTTCCTGTTATACCATGTGCTCTTCTCTTGTTAAGTAGACTCATGTGAGGTCCCTTGTCAAAGGCCTTCTGAAAATCCACACACACAACGTCCACTGCTTTTCTTTTACCTAGCCTGCTTTTCATCTCCTCAAATAATTCTAATGGGTTTGTCAAGCAAAGTTGTTCCTTAAGGAAACCATGCTGGCTTTTATCCTATCTTTCCATATGCCTCCAAGTACATCCTTGAAAATCGACTCCAACATAATTTCCTTTTTGCTGTCTCCCTTTGCTTCTTGAATAGTGGAGTGATATTTGTGATTTTCTAAGTGAAACATGATAGGCTGCAGATGCTGTGATTGTGGTAAACAGACTAAATGCACGAGGAACTCGGCCAGCCTTTTCATCATCTAAAGATAAAATGTCAACGCTTTGGCCCTGAGCCCTTCTTCAAGCAAAATTCTGAAAAGGCAGAAGCAGGATATATCAGAAAATCTCAGAATTCAAACAACTGGGGAAGGAATCCAGACCAACAAAAGGTGTTAGTTAAATATTAGAGACTACATGTATGAAAGGAGAAAGGCAAAGGAGAGATGAAAGGAGAAGGGGGGAAGCTACCCCTTTAACCTGGAGAAAGTGGGATGAGCTAAAGGAGAAATTATTGAGGGTGAGGACAAGTTGGGCCAGCCAGAGGAGAGTGGTGGTGGAGGGGGATGGGTTGGTTCTATAGTCCAGAAAGAAAGAAGGGGTTTTGAAGCCTTCAGTATGGGGAATGGAAGTGTATATGGATTGAATACCCATAGTGAATATGACACAATCGAGTTCAGGGAACTGTAAGTTGCTGAAGTGATGGAGAGCAAGTGAAATGTCCTGGATGTAGGTGGGTAGGGAGAGGACTGGACCAGGGGGACAAAAACAAAGTCATGGTACGCAGAGACTAATTCTGTGGGACAGAAGCACGCGGACACGATGGGTCTGATGGGACAATTGGGTTTGTGGATCTTGGGTAGGAGGTAGAAACAGGCAGTTCAGGGTTAGGGAAACAATAAGGTTGGAGGCCGTGACAGGGAGGTGACCAGAAGTGATGAGTTCAGAAATGGTGTGTGATATAGTGCTTAGATCAGGGGGGTCAAATTCAAATTCACAGAGGGCCAAAATTAAAAACTTGGACTAAGTTGTGTGCCAAACTAAATATTTATTGAAACTTTTCAACAACATCTGCATATTTTCTCTTCTTTCAACATATTTAATGTTAAACTTTTTCTTATTAAAATAAATGTTTAAAGAAGCATGAACAAATGAGAAATAAAATATAAAATAAAGTTTGCTGTAAAATCAGGCTTCTTTTCATCTCCTCCACCTTCTGGAGCTTTTGCTTCTCGTTCAGATCCTTATACCTGTCCTGGTGTTTCGCTTCATAGGGTCGTCGTATGTTATATTCTTTAACTACAGACGCGCTGGCTCCACACACAAGACAAACAGGTTTGTCTTCTAAAATGATGAACATATAGTCTGCCTCCCACCTGTCTTGAAAGGTCCTGTTTTCTGTCTTTCGTTTGGCCATTTTTCGTAAGGGGTTTATTACACGTGAGTTCGGCGACAGGTCGCAGATGCTGATGAAAGTAAACGGAGGAGGTGGGGGCAATTAGCGGGCTGACGCCAACGCATTTGCAAAGCATTCTGGGATTTGTAGTATTAGCTGTGCATGCGCTATACTGGCGCGGCGGCCAACGGGTCAGCTCTATACAAATTTGATATGATCTTGCGGGCCAAATATAATTATATCGCGGGCCAAATTTGGCCCACCGGCCTGAGTTTGACATGTGTGGCTTAAATGAATTTTAGAGGGGTCCTGTTGGAGGGGTAAGTAGGTGGTGTCTGAGAGTTGTCGTCTGGCTTTGGCCAGATAGAGGTCAGTGGGTCAGACCCCAACAACACCACCCTTGTCTGCAGGTCTGATGGTGAGGTTCGGATTGGTGCCGAGAGAGTGGAGGGCCAGGCGTACCAAGGGAATGAAATTGGAATGAGTGAGGGGAGTAGTGAAGTCGACATGGTTGACGTCATGGCAGCAGTTGAAAATATAAAGGTCTAAGCAGGTAGAAGACAGGAAAAAGGTATCCAAGAGGAGAAAGATGTTTTAAAGCAGGAGAAGGGTTCTGTAATGGGGGTTGGAGAATCGTGGTTGCGAAAGTAAGCATGGAGACGGAGCAGACGGAAAAAAAGAATTCAACACCATGCCATAAGTGGAACTCATTAAAGGGGGGGGAAAGGGGGATGAAGCTGAGGCCTCCACTGAGGACTGAGCATTCAGTCTTTGAGAGGGGAACATCGGAGAGGATGGTGAAGACCAAGCAGGGCTTAGGTTCAATAGGATATAGGGTGTTGGGGAGGGGAGAAAGATGGGGTGGATCAGGAAGTGGAGGATAGGAAGGGTCCAAGGGAGGATGAGGAGGGTTGGGAAAGTCAGAGGGTAGAGAGAGAGGGAGGCCTGTGTGCTCCCAGAGCCAGGGTGGAGGTTCGCAATGGAGACTCGGTCCTGTAGATCACGGGGGCCAAAGTGGAAACCCAAGTCTGAAGCTCAGTTCTGTAGGTCGCCGACTTCAGGGTGAAAGTTCATTCAGAGGTTCAATCCCATTGGTCGCCGGGGCCGAAATGGAGAACTGCACGTGAAGCCTGGTTCTGTGGGCTGGGTGAAAGCTTATATCAGAGGCTTGATCCTGTGAGTCGCCCGAGGCCAAGGTGGAGACCATTGTCAGGAGCTCCATCCTTTAGGTCACCAGGGCTAAGGTCGAGACCTGCATCAGGAGCTCAGTCCTGTAACCCACCTGTGCCAAAGTGGAGACCAATGTGGAGTCCCCAAGGCAACAGTCTCCAGGGACGCAAGCTTCCAATCTTTGATAGATGCCAAGTGTGCATAGAATCGGCGGTTGAATGAGTGGATTTGACGGAGGACGAAGTGTAGGAGAGGTCATTGGTAGATTGTGGCAATTGAGGTACGGAGCTGTGGTAAAAAGAGCGAAGGTCCACTGGTACCTGCACATTGAGCTGATGCTGAAAAGACCAGCAGAGTTTCTCCAGAATTTCAGTGTGTTGGTGATTTTCTAATCCTCCGAGACTGTGCCAGAATCTATCAATTCCTTAAAGATCATTACCAATGCCTCCACAATCTCGACTGCGACTTATTTCAGAATCCAAGAATGCAATCCATCTGGTCCAGGAGACTTATCCACCCTTACTTAGACCATTCAGTTTCCTGAGCACCTCCCTTGAAATCGTAACTGCACCCACTTTTTTTCTCTGATACCCTTGGACATCTAGCAAACTGCTAAGACTGATACAAAATACTCATTTTGTCCCTCTGCCCTCTCCTTGTCTCCATTATTATTTCTCCACCATCATTTTCTAGTGGTCCTCTCTCATGCCACTGTAATTCCTTTTATTCCACTGAAATTCCAACACTTCTGATTTTAGTTTCTCCTTGTTAAATTTCAAATTGAACTTAATCATATTGTGATCACTGCCCTCTAATGGCTCCTTTACACCAAGCTCTCAAATCACTGGTGGATTACATAACGCCCAACCCAGTACAGCTGATACCCCCAATAGCCATTCCAGAAATTCTCCTCCTTCAAATCCAGTCCCAACCTGGTTTTCCAAATCTACTTGCATGTTAAAATCCCCCATGACTCCCATACTATTGCCCTCTGACAAGCCCTTTCTATTTGCTATTGTAATGGTTGTCTACATCCCGGTACTGTTTCGAGGTCTACATATAGCTGTCAACACTGTTCCTTTTACCCTTGCCATTTCTTAAAATCAATGCACAATGATTCTCTTTCTTCAAATCCGATGTTACCTGTTTCTCATGATTTAATGTTATTCTTGCCAACTGAGCCACACCACCCCTTCTGCTATCCTTTCAATGCACTGCATATCCTTGGACAAACAACTCCCAATGATATCCATCCTTTAGCCAAAACTTCATGATGGCCACAACATCATACTTGCCAATCTGTAGCTGTACTACAAGCTCATCTACTTGATTTCTTCTTTGTGTGCATTTCAACACAAAATCTTTAGGCCTTTATTTGTTACTTTTATCCCTATGGCTGTAATTTTACTGTATCTGCCTGTCCTTCCATACAAACTCCCTACCAGCTATCCTTAGTTGTGTGCCAAACGTGCCTCCATTGCCTCTTCACTTTGGTTCCCACCCCCATGCAAATCTAGATTAACCCCCCCACCAGCAGGAGCAAACCTCCCTGCTGGGATATTAGATGCCCTCCAGTTCAGGTGCAATCCATCCCACTTTAACAGGTTACCCTTTCCCCAGAAAAGATTTGAATGATCCAAGAACTTGGAACCCTTCCCCCTGCACCATCACTTCACCCTTCATTTGTCTGCACTATCTTTCTAACCTGACCTTCCCTAGCTTGTGGCACTGGGAGTAATCCAGAAATTACCACCTTGGATATCCTACTCTTCAGCCTCTTTCCTAACTCCCTCAACTTGCTTTGCAGGACCTCTATGCCACTCCTGCCACGTCATTGGGGGAGTTGATCAAGCACCAATTAATTGGAATGGAGGACCACCAAGTTCCAGAACAAAGGATGAGGATACCAAGGTAAAAGAACCTTGGGTGACAAGAATTTAGCCAAGAAGAAAGAGGAAGTTCAGGAAAGGACCCTGGTAGAGTATGTGGCTTTCAGGAAAGAGTTCCAGCAAGGGATTGAGGCGGCAAAAAGGGTCCTTGAGATGTTCTTGGCAAGCAAAGAAAATACCATGGCATTTTAAAATTGCATTCAAACAAAAGAATGACTGGGGAATGGATTGGATTACCAAGGACAAAGGAGAAACTATGCTTGAAATCAGAGCGAGAGAGTTAGATTTACTGAGGATAGGGACAGCAACATGGAGCAATAATGTGGAGAATGCTCATGTATTAGGGCATTTTGAGATTAAGAAAATGGTGAAGACTCTTGAGGAGTATTAAAGGAGGGAGACAATTTCCTAGGCCTGATGGTACCTCTCCCTGGTTATTGAAAGAGGCAAGAGATTGCTGTGGCTTTGAGAAAAATCATGAGGTCCCAGGGGTTGGAGAGTGTACCTTTGTTCAATAAGGGAATTAGTGATAATCCAGAAGATTATAGGACTATAAGGCTCATGTAAGGCAAACTATTGGATTTATGCAAACATGGAAAGCCATAGTCATATTAGGACCAGTCAAAACAGCTTTGCGATAGACAGACAACATCTTTACCAGTTTAATCATGTTTTTGAGCCAATAAAGATGGTTGATGAGGGTGGGCCAGTGGAATGTTGCATACCTGAACTTTAGTTAAGGCATTAGCAAACACACCTCATGGTAGGCTGAATCAGAAGGTGCAGATGCATGGGATTCACAGGGAATTACTGATATGATTCTGGAATAGGCTGACAAATGAAGACAGAGGATAGTGGTGGACGACTTATTCAGGTTGAAGGCCAATGACCTGTGGAGTGCTGCAGAAATCAGAGTTGGAACCCCTGGTATTTGTCACACAAATCAATAACTTGGATAAAGTAATAGGCGGATTAGCAAACTGCAAATGATACGAAGATTGATGGAATTATGGACAGTGCAGAGGGTTATCAAAGAGCAAAACAGGATCATAGATCAGTTACAGATACTGGCAAAGAAATGGCAGATGGAATTTAATCCAAACAAGTGTGAGGTGTTGCACTTTGGGAGGTCAAATATCAGGGGAAGGTGTGCAGTAAATGGAAGGGCTCTTAATAGTATCAACGTGCAAAGGGATCTGCAGGTCCAGGTCCATAACTCATTGATAGTGGCTACATAAATAAAGTGCTAAAAACAACACATGGTATGATTAGTTTCATTGGCATTTGGTTAGGTTGCACTTCAAATACTGTGTGCAGTTCTGGTCATTCCATTACTAGAAGAATGTGGAGGATTTGGAAAGTGTACAGAAGACGTTTACCAGGATGTTGCTTTGTTTGAACAGTGCAAGTTATGGGGAGAATGGATAAACTTGGATTGTTTTTTCTGGAGGTAAAAAGCTGAGGGGAGATATGTGCAGCGTAATAAATCATGAGACATTGATAAGGTAGACAGTCAGAATCTTTTCACCAAAAGTATCACACACTATAGGAAGTGTTTTAAGGTGAAGGGGAAGAAGTTAAAGAAAGATGTGTAGGGAAAATATTGTGGTAGGTGTCTGGAATGGATTGCTAAGGGTTGTAGTACACGAGGCTTCGAGATAGACACAAATATGAATGGGGTGGAGGGATAACTACCAAGAGGAGGCAGATTTTTAGTTGATTTGGTAACATGGATCGAAGGGCCTGTTCTTGTGTCACTCTATCATTTCCTTTAGACTTCTGTCATTTAGAATTAGCATCAGTCAGATATTTAACAGGTCCACTTCCTGATCTGGGAAACCCATTTGAAAGACAACAACTTCTGTAAATGTTAACATTTACTGTGCTATGGTGAATCACAAGACAAAAAAAAATCCCCTCAGCACACCAGGATTTCTTTCCAATTCTGTTGAAATATCAGAAATTTTTTATTTAAATCTCCATTCTATTTTGAGGATTACTCCAAAGATCCTGTAATCACTTTCTATCAACTTTCTAAAAACAGTTAAGGCCAATTACCATAACTCGAACACCACTTAGCTGTTCCGAGTCAAAGTCAAATCTTTGTACGCCTTGGACTCCCGATTTCTATTCTCTCACCATGAATGTAACAATGGTGCAATGAGTGTGAGTCATTGGCATACAACTTCCAAAAAAAAATTCTGAGTTTCCTGGTCCCAACCTCCTATCAAAGTATGGATTGTAGCAGCCGGCGGTGCACTCTATGGCCCAACACAGCAAACAGTCATCGAACACGACGATTGGGCGGACAGCATGTGGGATGAGACACCCACTCCCATAGGCCGCAGGAATAGCAGTTGAATCAGCCAATCACAGCCAGTGATGGCAGGAGGCCCAATCCATGCCCGCACATCCAGGATAACCAATCAGCAGCTGGCTTCCAAGCCACGCCCTGGTGGTGTCACAGCTGGCTACCTATAATAAGAGGCAGAGCTGCACCCCAATAAAGTCAGTGTCAATTACACCTCCTTGATGTGCGAATCTTCTTTCTATCTCGAGCTATAACCCAAGCTATAACCGTAGTGACCCTGCTACAGTGGTGACCCCGACTGATCCAAACGGTGCTTTGGACCCAGTGATGGAGGAACAGCCTACAATCAATGCTGTAGTATTGAAACTGCTAGGTTTCTGGACGTTGCAACCACGGGTGTGGTTCCAGCAGGCCGAGGTGCAGTTCACCATTTGTTAGATCTCCACAAATGACACGCGCTACTACCAAGTGGCCCTAGATCAAAACACCACAGCCCGCATCATCACCGTAAAGGAGCTATTAATCTGCACTTTCGGGCTCTCAAAGTGCCGACTGCTGCACATTGACGATTTAGGGACAGTGCCCCTTCTGCCCTCATAAGTAACAAGCTCGTTCTCAATGATGGCCACACCTCTTGCCCGCTGTTCCAGCAGATCTTTCTGGAGCAGTTGCCTGAAGACATCTTGCTGCTCATTGCGGAGGATGACTTTGACAACCCCAGGAGGGTGGCTGTCTAAGCAGACATGCTATGTGTGGCGAAGAGAGATGTCTGTGTTTTGCTTGAACAGGTGACGGAACCTCATCAGCAACACCCAGCCAGGAAGCCCGTCGACCGACCATCCATCTGATCGAGGCTTCCCACCGGTGAGAACTGTTTCTATCATCAACGGTGGGGTACCGAGGCAATGATGCCACTCCCCCGCATGTTCCAGGAAAATGCCACGGCCAGACGTCGTTGATGGCTGAATCAACCAGCCAACTGTATAGCCTCCTCCACATCCAAGACTCCCTGTCAGGCTGACATTTCTTGGTGGACACCAGGGCACAGTACAGCGTCCTTCCCCCATCCAGCCTAGAAGCCTGCAGTGACAAGGTGGGACGAGAGCTTCAAGCAGAAAACAGCTCCAACATTCAGACATCTGACACCTGTATAATTCCTCTCCACTTTTGGGACAGACAATTCACCTGGAATTTTACGGTGGCAGCCGTACAACAGCCATTACTCGGTGCCAATTTCCTGAGTGCCAACTCATGACTGGTGGACATCAAGGGGAGTCGGCTGGTACACGCCCAGACATGTCAGACACTCTCGCTCAAGGGCACCGAACTCGGTGAGTACTGCCAACAAAGAATTCGCTCAAGTTTTAGTGGAATTCCCCTCCATCACTATACCCCATTTCAACTTGGCAGAATGGAGTTATTACAGAGGGCCCTCCCTTTCACGCCAGGGTGCGGTGTCTTCCCCCACCAAGAAACTCAACCTGGCTAGAGAAGAGTTGGAAGAACTCTGCATTGTGCAGCGCTCCATATGGTATCTAAGGCAACTGGAGTTGGAGGCCGTGCAGAGACCACCGCTACCTTAACGAGGCTACGACACCCAACAGACATCCCGTGTTCCATATCCAGGACTTCATTGCTAATCTGCAAGGAGCACAGATATTCTCTAAAGTGGACCTCATCAGGGGTTATCATCAGATCCCAGTTCACCCCGATGGCATTCCCAAAACTGCCATCATAACCCCCTTTGGAATGTTCAAATTCCTCCGCATGCCATTCGGGCTGAAAAATGCGGCTAAGACTTTCCAAAGGTTGATGGATACAGTAGGCCAGGATCTGCACTTTGCCTTAGTCTACCTCGATGACGTTTTAATAGCCAGCCACACCTGCACCAAGTACACCACCTTGTTCTCCAAAATGAGTGAGTTTGGTTTAACGATCAATCCGGCCAAGTGCCAGTTAGGCACAGAGTCAATTCATCTCCTGGGCCATCACATCGACCAACATGAGGCAAGGCCGTTACCCACCAAAGTGGATGCTATTTGTTCCTTCCCCAGATCATAGACCCTGAAGGGACTGCAAAAGTTTGCAGGTATGGTCAATTTTTAAAAAAATAAATAATCGCTTCATACCTGCGCAGCCCCCATCACAAGTCTGCTATTTCCCCTCATGACAGGGCCCAGTAAAGACATTCAATGGACACAGGAGGGTACCGAGGCTTTGCAAGTAACCAAAGATGCCCTGGCCAAAGCCACCCTCCTTGTGCATACCAGGACAGACTCCTCCACCGCCCTCACGTTAGACCCCTCCAGCACAGTGGTCGGAGATGTACTTGAACAACTGGGAAATGGACAGTGGCAGCTGATGGCCTTTTTCAGGAAGCATTTCAGGCCACCACAGCTCAAGTCCAGTGCCTTTGATAGGGAGCAGTTAGCGCTATACCTGGCAATTCGACATTTCTGTTACTTCCTGGAGGGAAGGAAGTTCAAATTTTACACAGACTATAAGCCACTTACCTTTGCCATGGTTAGCCAGGCAACAGCGGCACCTGTCCTACATTTCTGAATTTTCGAGACAATGAACATATCACTGGCTACTCCAATACGGCGGCCAATGCCCTATCCCGTCGGACTATCCTAGCAGTGCACAACCCCGTCCCAGGTATCAACCATGCAGCCCTGGCAGATGCGCAGCATACTGGACAGCACTTACCGGCTTGCAAATGGAGGATATCCAGATCGGCCCAGGTAACCACACGTTGCTCTGAAACACCTCGACTGGTCAACCGTGCCTCTTCATTCTGGTCGCATGGAGGAGGCAAGTTTTCGATTCAGTCCACTATTTGGCTCACCGCACTATCAGGACTACAGTTGGAATGGTGGCCAACAGTTATGTCTGGCAAGGCCTCCATGAAGAGGTCACTCAGTGAGCCAAAACATGTACTCAATACCAGGTGTTTAAGGTCCAAACCCACATTAAAGCTCCTCTGCAGCCTTTAAAACTGTTTCAGCCACATGCACATAGACATTGTGGGTCCCCTATCTATACCCAGAGGTGCACGGTATCTATTGACCATGGTTGATGGATGACTAGATGGCCAGATTCACTTCCAGCCTGTGGATTGCCTTAGCAAATGCCCTGGGGACTTGACTCCACCTCACCACAGAATACTATCCACAGACCAACAGGCTGGTGGAGAGGTTCCACAGGCACGTAAAGACAGATCTGATGGCCTGACTCACTGGACCGACCTGGGCACCAAACTCCCTTGGGACCTGCTAGGCATCCACACCGCCCCGAAAGAGGAACTCAAGGCATTCTCTTCTGAGTTAGTCTACGGCACGTCCCTAGTCATCCTGGGCAAATTAGTGGCGGCTTCCGAGGACTTAAGGAGCACCCTGCGGCTACATTGTCTTGATTGCGCAAGTGCCTGGGTTCACTAGCCCTATTTAAGCCCAGAGCTCACAGGCAAGCCAGCACCTTGGTCCCAAAAAACTTTGCAGAATGTCACTACAATTTCATTCGACACGGGGCCCACCAGCCACCCCTTCAACAGCCTTATGATGGGACATACCGTGTCGTCAGACACAATGGCTACACCTGCATGTTGGACATTGCGGTAGGGAGGAGATCTTCACGCTCAACCAGCTGAAACTGGCCTACTTAGACGTTAACCAGCCAGTTACTCACCCAACCCCATGGCGCAGGGGTTGACCGCCAAAACAGTGTTCCCATCACCGGTGTTTTGTGGAAGGTGGGGGGGGGGGGGGGGAGGGGTCTGTGTAGCTGCCCACTCCACGGGCCGACAAAGCAAACAGTCATCGAACACGACGATCGGGCAGACAGCAAGCGAGATAAGTCACCCCCTCCCACAGGCCACAGAACAATTAGCAACCGGCCTCCCTCAAGCCACACCCCAGTGGTGACACAGCCAGCTGCCTATAAAAGGCACAACTGCAGCCCAATAAAGTCAGTGTTGATTTCTTCCACTCCTCGGCTGTGCGAGTCTTCTTTCTACCTTGAGCTACAACCCGAGCTATAACCATAGCAACCCCAATACATGATAATAAATTCAACCCTGTTTACACCATAATGATGACTTTATTGCCATATATTATGCAACATAATATGCCCTGAGATTCTTATTTGCTGAAGCCTGACAGGAACTTTGCAAAGAAAAAAATATACATTAAATTAAAAAGAGGACAAATACAAAAGATAGATAATAAAATATTCAGTCACAGTTGCAAGGAAAAAGCTGGCATTACACAATGGTGTAAGCAGTCCTTTTGTGGTGTCTGAGCAGTCTAAGATTAGGGTACCAAAGGCAGCAATGAAAGGCAGTTGTGATCAGGTAATGAAGGTCCTTTGGTTGCCTTCTTGAGGCAGCACCACACATGCAGATGTCTTCAATGCATGGGAGGTTGGAGCCTGTGAAGGACTCCCAGGGACTTGAATTACAAAACTATCAAATCAACTTGACTGCAGAAGTCCAGGTGTGCCTAAAACACAAAGGCTGCAATGAGCTCCAGTGCGCGGCTAAGTGTGTGCTTTCTCACTTTGTTGATGGGAGAGTAGATCAACAAGCTGGTGATGAGTCTGGATAAGATTTGACATTTCTGCTCTAATTTCCACATTGTTTTGATTTTAAGTTTATGTGTAACATGCTACCTAGTTTAATGAGTTTTTCTGTGAGCAGTCTAACATTTCATACAGCGGTATAAAGAGCACCATTTACGGAGTTACAAGGGAAGATCCATAAACGGCAAGAGCAACATGACAGCATTCACAAGCCTGATGGCTGTCGAGAAACTGTCTCAGCCTGTTGGAAGTGCACTTCCAATCTTGAGCCTTCTCCACAATGGGAAGGGAGTTTGACCGGAGTGTGGTGGATTCATCGGTATATTGGCTGCCTTCACAAGGTAACGGGAGATGTAGATGGAGCCCAATGGAGGGGCGGCATGTCGGTTGGATAAAAAGGAGACTATTTTATTCACCACTCATTACATTCACTCTCAAGGTCAAGCAGATGCTACAAAACTTCAGCAGATGGCAACACCATAGAAGTCAAACGATTTTCAGACATACATGCAGAGTGAATGTCACCAAATTCAAATTAACAAAAAATGGTAATGCTCCATTTTTAAGTGGAATAAGTTATTCGGCATAATCTCAGTGAAACATGTTTGGTTATTTCCATTCAATGACTCTACTTAAAAATTGACAGGCAATTTTCAAAACTATCCAAAGGTGCAGGATTTATTTTTTTTAAATGCAAGCACCAGACTGGTGAACATAACTACGTTCTGTGAGCTACAACAATATTTTAAATCAGCCATTCTTAACCTTTTTTTTGGCTATGGCCTCCATTGGATTCTGCTCAAAGTTTATGGGGCCCCTTCCCTGTGAAGCAGTCAAGTTTAGTTTGTTTCATCCATCTCCTCTCATATGGACTACTTAAATAATAAGACAATGTTTTATGATTTCACCTGTGGTGCCTGGGGATGGGGGGGGGGGTCAATGGCCCCTGTAGAGAATGGGTGCTTTAAACAATGATTTGGGAACAAATTGTTCATATAACTCAAACTGAACCATACATAATTGTTCATAAGCATCATTCGAAACATTCGACTGGGATGGGAGGGCAGATTAAATGTCATATAGCAACATTAAAAGTTCATGGAGATCAGAGGTCCACAACAACAGCATTTGGAATGAGTGTCTACAAATCAAAACTCTTCAAATACTTAATTAGAGCTGTAACCAATGCACTGCTTCAGACAACAATCATCTGGACACTAAGAGATGGAGATATGCCTCAGGTTGTGTTATTATGCGTGTCAATAAGAACTACATTTCCCAGTATGCAATATGTGCAGTTGGGAAGAAGCCGGAAGTGGCATATGATGGGAGTTGCAGTTGGAAATCAGTTGAAGGAACTCAAGGAAAATAAAGTCGGTTGAGTGTTAAACCCATGTAAAGTCATTCTTCTTGAAAGAACAAGAATCTTTAAAAGATTAAAACACACTAAGAGCTGCTGAGGTATTTGTTCCCTGATTAATACATTCTTAAATGTGTTGCAATTCCAAGTAGCAACATTCAAAGATGCTCAAATGGACATTACTTCAGCAAACAATTATATTCATATCATTACTCAATACACTTCAGCAGAATATTTATTAAAAAAGAAAAAGTGGTTTCTGTGCTTTCTCTCTCTCTCTCTCTCTCTCTCTCTCTTTCCCCACCCCCCACCACAAACACATACAATTTCCAAATTAAATTTCAGTTTTCCTGCTTCAAACCTCAATTTCGGCTGCAACCATTAGTTTTTCTTCTCCAAAAATTAAGCACCGATTCTTCCAATGTTTAAATATTAAACACTTATTTCAGCTGCCGTATCCTTCATTCAAAAGTTCTGTTAATTCAATCAGCAAAATTAATATTTTATGTCCAAAAGACATTTCAATATCTGTTCAAAGTTAATTAAATAAAACAGCTATCCTGAAGGGGGAAGAAAGATCCATCTGTATTTAGGTTATTAAAGGACCCAGCAATACAGTAAATAAATGCCTGCTTTGCACTCCATTGCTGCAGTAGTACCAGCCTGACATAAGGGACATTGCCAGAATGCAGCTGAGGTAATATTGGAAAACTGTCTTGGGATTCAATACTTCTGAAAGGTTTGCTCTGGAGCAGCTGACAATCATATCCACAGCTTTTAAATAATGCTAAGAACAAATAATTACATTTGTTCTTTCAAAGCGACAGATACAGTAATTCCCAATAGGATAAAAAAAAACATTTTGCTTTATCACTCGTCAACCTGCTCGTTTAGTTTTTGCTCCATCCTGACAAAGGAGAAAGCTGAAAGAGGGTCTTCATCAAAGAATCCGCTCCTACATTATTACTCGAACAGCTCCTCCCACCCACCCCCCAGCCATCCACAAATGTATTTGCCAAAAAAAAAATCTGACTTTCTCGAGCTGTGCAAATCTGCTCTTTGTAAGAGGGACCATTGCTCCATTACTTGAGCTTTTCACATCTAATCCATAGCTGAGGACCCTGTGGAATCATCCTAATATTTCGACACCACATTTGGGACCTCACCTATCATCGTGAAAGTTAGTGGCCAAACTGGACTCAATACTCTGACACCAATTCAACATGCTGCTTTTGTAATCCATGCCTCTATGAATCCCACATGCTTTATTTATCAGTCTCAACATCAGCCATCTTCCAGGATCCAGACCATTGTAAAAGGAGTCAGCAGGACTACCTTCCTTGCTATGTCCATTTAAGTCTAGAGTGGAAGTCAGCTCGCGCCTCTGAAATGAAATCAGACTGCAAAAGAACGTCCAGCAGAAATCTCTCTTCAAAGCAAACAGATTTTTATTATAAATGATCAACTTGTGTATGGGAAGTGAGGATGACTAGTCAGGAAATGTCTCAAGCAGACATCTTTCTGAAGTCTCAGCTCTCACTTCAAAGATACAGGTAGTTACTTGAATATTTATAAAATTTCAAATGAGTAAGGGGCAGAACAACCCTCACACTTAATGCTACATCATTCTATATATGAAAAAATGGTTTCCCAGCCCTGATACCTGGCTTTTTTGGTGTTTACTTTTCATAAGACAAAATAGAATATGTTATAGTTTGAGCTTGTCTCAAAAAATACAAAATTAATGATGTTTATGCTAACTTTATTTTGCTTTTCATTGTATTTGTCCTTGCCCGGTCTGCACAATCGATGCCTATTCTCAAATCAGGCTTGCAAGGTCATATTTCCAGTTGTCTAACTGTTTTCAACCATCTTATGTCACGCTAAAGGTTTGTCAGCCATCTTGTGTTAAAAGCAAAAGTCAAAAGCATTAAAATATAAGTGAGATATAAATCATTCTTCTACACTACATCGTATATTTCGGCGTATAAGTCAGGTCATGAAACCCTAAAAAATGGGGTCAAAATACATCAGATATATTTTTGAGACCTTAAATTTTTTTTTAAAAAACGGATTACTGTTGATACTAGAAACACCTCCCCACCACCGCTGCTCCCCGACACCTCCCCACCACTGGGCGCCACTATAACTGCTCCTACCTGGGACCCTGAGGGCGCTATTGCCACTCCTGCCTGGTAGACCGAGGATCCTGCTCCCACCTGGAGCACGATGTTGCTGCTCCAGCTCCGCAAGCCATCACTGCTGCAGCCTGTTAGGCCAAGGTTATTTTTTTTTTTACTTAATTTACAGCTTTGTTACTTGCGATTGGGGCAATTTAAAAAATGTTAGGTTGTTCCTGGGAGGTCTGGACAGCCCGAATAATGGGGGCTGACATACACCGCATATAACATAAAACCATTAAAATGAGGCTTTTAGAAAAGGGGAAGGAGTCAACCTATCTGCCAGTTGACATATGCCGAAATATACGGGACTTTTGCTAAAGTGCACCACTTCATACTTTCATATTCGATTTCATCAACGTCTTTGAGTAGGTTAGCACTACCCTAATCAGTTTCACACACATCCAAATTCTCACACGTTTTGTCAGAACTAATTTAGAATACTTAGCAAAATTACCTCCAAGCTTAAATCAATAAACTTAAGTTTAATCCAGTTCAATTATTTCAACTAATGCAATTTGCATGCAAAATTCTAACTGCAATACATCACTAAGTGTACAATTTCATTAGAACTATTTACATACTATGGCTTTAGAGCCAACTTAGTGAAGCTGAAAAATTATCTTATGCCAATTTTTATTTTATATGAAGAACCAATTAAATTGCTTGAGAGCCATGTATGAAAGATGGTTTCCATGTCATTTCAAATAATTGAAACGTACAAACATCGACCTCAAATCCCAGGTTGGAGTCTGTTTCAAACCAAGGTTTCAAACAAGAGACTGCTAAGGACAAGAGAGGGTAAAGGATCCCAAGAGGTTGCCCTGGAGGAATGGGAGTGGTGGAGATGCTTGAAGGGATAGGGACTCATTGTCAAAGAAATAGAGGTGAATAAAGAATTTCAACCAGTAACATCAGCAATTCCTTTCTCAACACCTCACTCCCCACCCATTCCACAAATGCTGCTTGGCATGTCGAGATCTTCCAGCAGGATTCTTCAGCCTTCATAAGGGCCAACCTTTCAGAACCATTCCTGCATGGATTAGGTAGCAGAAGTAAAGACTTAAGATGTGGAAGTCAGAATCCGATCAATTGTCATGAATAAGTCACGAAATTTGTTGTTTTACAGCAGTATCATGGTGCAAACATTCATATCAATCACTTCTACAACAATAAATTTAAAAATATATATTGTACGAAAAGTGAGGCAGTGTCTTTGGTTCACTGATTATTCAGGAATCTGATGGCAGCAGGGAAGAAGCTATCCTTGTGCTGCTGAGGGCTGTTCTTTAGAATCCTGTACCTTTTTCCCTGATGGTAGCAAAGTGAAGAGGGCATGGCCTGGGTAGTGGGAGTCTTTGAGGATAGAGGCTGCTTTATTAAGACACTGCCTCTTGTCCATGTCCTCAGTGAAGTGAAGGCTGGTGCCTGTGATTTGCAGGCTGAGTTATCAACTCTCTGGAGTTTATTCTTGTCCTGACCGTTGGCACCTCCATACCAAGTAGTGATGCAACCAGCCAGAATTCTCTTCATGGTACACCTGGAGAAGTTTTCAAATTCGGTGACATACTGAATCTCCTCAAGCACCTCACAAAGTATAGCTGCTGGCAAACCTTACTCGATATTGCATCAACATGGAGGCTCCGGGACAGATCCTCGGCGATGTTGACACCTAGGAATTTGAAGTTCTTGACCCTCTCCACTACTGAGCACTCAATGAGGACTGGGCTGTGTTTCCCTGATTTCCTTCTGAAGTCCACAATCATCTCGGTTTTACTGACATTGTTGTTACACCACTCAACAAGCTGATCTATCTCCATCCTATACGCTTCCTCATTGCCGTTTATGATTCTGCCAACAAATTTGTAGATACTTTGGAATTGTGCCTGGCCACAGTCATGGGTGTATAATAGAAGAGCAGTGGGTTAAGCACACATCTTTGTGCTGATAATCAGTGAGGAGATATTGTTTCCAATTCGTACTAACTGCAGTCTTCTGATGAGAAGTCAAGGATCCAGTTGCAGAGGCCCAGAGTTTGTAGCTTCTAAGGGAATAATGGTGTTGAAGGCTGAACAGCTATATGTAGGAGTTGCTGTTTCCGAGGTGATCCAAAGCTGTGAGTGGAGAGCCAGCGATATTCTGTCTGCTGCAGAGCAATTGTGACGATAGGTGAATTTCTTTAGGTCCAGACCTTTGCTTAGGTACGTGTTAATTCTGGCCATGACCAGCCTCTCAAAGCATTTCATCACAGATGAAGTTAATGCTACTGGTTCTGTCTGGTATAGACTGATGTAGATTATCAATTTTAATGTCCATGTATGCAGGCCACTTTGTGAAATAATGCTAAGAGGGTTGTAAATACTTTAGAAGGGAAGGGGAAATGTTCCGCCTTTTGATGTTCGACATTTTGATGTCCTACCGGTAATCTCACACAAGATATAGTGTAAAAGAATATATGACTAATATTGCTGCACAATGGTGGAGAAACTCAGCAGGTCAAGCAGTGTACTTTATATAGCAAAGATAAATATACGTATCCAACATTTCAGGCTTGATCCTTCACCATACCTTGATGAAGGATTCAGGCCCAAAATGTTGGTTCTGTATCTTTATCTTTACTGTATAAAGCACACTGTTTGACCTGCTGAGCTGCTCTGTGTTTTACTCTGTGTAACTTATGCAGTAACAGGTTCCAAATCTTGGTGCCTTATCTTAGGTCAGCAAGACTCCACAGTAACGTGTACTGCAAAAACCCTTGGGTACTGACCAAAAGTGTTATAAAATGTATGCTTGTGCTAGACTCAAAAAAAAGGAGACAAGAAGAGGAACAACCTTGATCATAGACTGAGATAAAGAACAGAGAAGTCAAAGAACTGTATACAAGCAGAAGAGTCTGACAGGTTGGTAGTGACCAGCAGCTCGATAGCAGTGCACTGTATGTTAACCGAGTTCTCAAGTTTTGCAAAAGGAATAAAATGGTACTCTTCTTAATAATGTAATGGTCCTGAAATTTATTCTCAGGTTTATAAGGTACAAAGCTTAAACAAAGACCCTGAAGCAACCACACCTGGAATATTGAGTACAGGTTTGGTCTTCCTGTTTTCAGAAGAATACACAAGTAAATTGATTGGTAGGACAGACTCATTTTACAAGATTAAAGCATACTGGACTTACAACAAGTTTAGAATGAGACGATCTTACTGGGACATACAAGATTTGATTTGCTAACTTGTCTAAGAAGCATCAATGCTGGTGGGGTGCAAGTTTAATTTATCTTACAACAAATACTTTATGGGTAATGGAGAAACATCGAAAGACATACCGGTCAGATTAATTCAAATTCAAATTTTACTGCAGAAACAGAAATTTGTATCTTTTTATAATTTACTGTTCAACATACCAATCTAATCGCAAAATTGTTCCAATTTTCTGATATTAATATATTTAATGAGCATAGCTAAAAAATCATAGCACTGACTGCTTTGGGATATTTTAGTACTCAAAGCTTTTTTGTACACAAGTACAACATTCGGCCTAATACCTAGTATCACAATTTTTTCCAAAAGGAAAAGACTTCCCTTTTCCATCACTTCCCTTTTCCAGAAAGGAGATGCATAGTTTCTTAATGGAGAGGAACAGGGAACAATTGACTCACCCACAGAAATGCAATGAAAACATAATTCTTTTTTTTATATTTTAATTGTAGTTTTCAAAATTGAACTCAATAGTTTACACACGTCATCTGTGTCAATTACAATTTATCCTTGTCGCATTTATGGGAATTTTCTGTCAAGTCCAAACCTAACACTCCTTCTTCATTCTTCCAATTAAACACTGCAGAGGACAATTTTTCCTTCCACAGGTAATCTTAAATTAAAAGTTCACAAATAATTTAGAGGTGGCAGTGGGGGTGTGGTGGGTTGGGGGGTGTGGTGAAGAGAGAGAAGGGGGAATAACGTGCAGATTTCCATGTTCAGGGGAAGATTAAGATCATATAAAGCTAAATGCAAATCAAATTTTCTGGATAATCTCTAAATTAAATTATTAAACATTAACACAACATAATCTAAAACACTCTAAATTTTCACCTCTTCTACTTCAATGATTTTTTAATTCAACAGTCACACATTTCCTAAGAGGAACTGAGAGGGGAAATAAAAAGCAGAATTTGCTATTTAGTTTTCTATATACACTGGTGTTCCCTCATTTTTAATACAAATATTGGTTAATAATAATCATGTCTCTGACATCCAACAGAAGATTTTCTACAGAAATAGTCTTTCCAAACATCCAATTAAAATCTGGAAGATACGGGGACGTCACATGATGCGCTAGATTCAGCAAGTGTAAATCTGACTCTCTTGGGAATTAGTTAAAAAAGATGTGCTAAATAAGCAAAGTACATTTAACCAAAATTATTAAAATCTGCTTAAAAATTACTTTACAATGATCTAACTATGTCACTTAAAAGAGAGAGGACCATGGTTGGCCCATCACGAACACAGACAGAACAATGACAAGACAAAGAAACAAGGCCTGTCTCGATGGATCCAGAAGGTGAGGTGAGAGCTCAGCCCTGGACAGCCGTCCAACGCTCCACAGCACCATCACAACCGCTTCTCAGAGATGATGGTGTCTAAGAGAAAAATGCCGAAATGCACATGTGAGGGAAGACACACATGCACAGACCAGAAGAGCTCAAAGATGTCGCTGGAGACAGCAGTGTTTTTGCTGGCTCAGATACACATCAAGTGATATTAAAGGGACAAAAGTAGGTCAGCGATGAAGAGGAAGAAGATCAAGAAGAGGGAGTAAAAAAGCAGATAAAATTTTCCAAAGATAAAGGTAGGAAACTAAACATGCCACAGGAAGATCATACAAATGCTCAATTATTAAAAGAACTGAGGGAAATGAGAATGGACGTGAAAAATACAGATAAAAGGATGAAGTACTTTGTTGTTGTACATAAATTGTAAATTAAATTGAACAATGTAGATGAAAGAGTTAAAACTGTGTAAACTGGTATGGAGGATGTACAGGATAGAATGGTGAAAATGGAGAATGGCCATTGAAAAGAAGAAACTTTGGGGGGAAAATTGATCTACTAGAGAATTTTAGTCAAAGAAATAATATTACAATTGTTGGCCTTAAAGAAAATAAAGGTGGTGAGTATCTGATAAGATTTTTTCCAGCGATGGATTCCAAAGGTCCTGGGACTGGACAAATTTGAAAATATTATTGAAATTGAAAGAGCACATAGATCTTTGAGACCCCGGCCTCCATCAGATCAGACGCCAAGGTCTACACTGATAAAATGTCTTCGTTATCAAGACATGAGAGAGATAAAGTATTGGCTTCAGCAGCCGAAGGAGCCAAAGGTAGACAAAGTCCATTGGAATTTCATGGAATAAAAATCTCTTCTATCCTAATATAAGTTTGGAACTGCTGAAGAGAAGGAAAGAATTTAATATGGTCAAACATGCTTTATGACAAAAGGGCTACAGATCCATTTTGCACCATTCTGCTAATTTGAAGATTTTCTTTCAAGAAGGACACAGCAAGTTCTTTACAGCTTATGTTCGTGTGGAACAATATGTTGAAATACTACCAGTTAATCAGCAAGAGGGAGTTTAAAAATGCTTTGATTAATATAAAGTTTTTTTATTATTTTTTACTTTCTGCCTAGACGAGATTGATAATGGGAAATATCCAGGGGTTAGACAAGATCTCCATCCTCAACCGATGGTCAAAACACTTCCAATCTCTTTTCAGTGCCAACCGCTCAGTCCAAGAATCCGCCCTGCTCCAGCTCCCTCAACAGCCCCTAAGGCTAGAACTGGATGAGATCCTCACCCGGGAAGAGACATATAAGGCAATTGAACAACTGAAAAGTGGCAAAGCAGCAGGTATGGATGGAATCCCCCCCAGAGGTGGAAGGCTGGCGGCAAAACTCTGCATGCCAAACTGCATGAGTTTTTCAAGCTCTGCTGGGACCAAGGAAAGCTGCCTCAGGACCTTCGTGATGCCATCATCATCACCCTGTACAAAAACAAAGGCAAGAAATCAGACTGCTCAAACTACAGGGGAATCACGCTGCTCTCCATTGCAGGCAAAATCTTCGCGAGGATTCTCCAAAATAGAATAATACCTAGTGTCGCCGAGAATGTTCTCCCAGAATCACAGTGCGGCTTTCGCGCAGAGGAACTACTGACATGGTCTTTGCCCTCAGACAGCTCCAAGAAAGTGCAGAGAACAAAACAAAGGACTCTACATCATCTTTGTTGACCTCACCAAAGCTTCGATACCGTAAGCAGGAAAGGACTTTGGCAAATACTAGAGCGCCTCGGATGCCCCCAAAGTTCCTCACCATGGTTATCCAACTGCACGAAAACCAACAAGGTCAGGTCAGATACAGCAATGAGCTCTCTGAACCCTTCTCCATTAACAATGGCGTGAAGCAAGGCTGCATTCTCGCACCAATCCTCTTTTCAATCTTCTTCAGCATGATGCTGAAACAAGCCATGAAAGACCTCAAAAATGAAGATGCTGTTTACATCCGGTACCGCACGGATGGCAGTCTCTTCAATCTGAGGTGCCTGCAAGCTCACACCAAGACACAAGAGCAACTTGTCCGTGAACTACTCTTTGCAGACGATGCCGCTTTAGTTGCCCATTCAGAGCCAGCTCTTCAGCGCTTGACGTCCTGTATTGCGGAAACTGCCAAAATGTTTGGCCTGGAAGTCAGCCTGAAGAAAACTGAGGTCCTCCATCAGCCAGCTCCCCACCATGACTACCAGCCCCCTCACATCTCCATCGGGCACACAAAACTCAAAACGGTCAACCAGTTTACCTATCTCGGCTGCACCATTTCATCGGATGCAAGGATCGACAACGAGATAGACAACAGACTTGCCAAGGCAAATAGCGCCTTTGGAAGACTACACAAAAGAGTCTGGAAAAACAACCAACTGAAAAACCTCACAAAGATTAGCGTATACAGAGCCGTTGTCATACCCACACTCCTGATCGGCTCCGAATCATGGGTCCTCTACCGGCATCACCTACAGCTCCTAGAACGCATCCACTAGCGTTGTCTCCGCTCCATCCTCAACATTCATTGGAGCGACTTCATTCCTAACATCGAAGTACTCGAGGTGGCAGAGGCCGACAGCTTCGAGTCCACGCTGCTGAAGATCCAGCTGCGCTGGGTGGGTCACGTCTCCAGAATGGAGGACCATCGCCTTCCCAAGATCGTGTTATATGGCGAGCTCTCCACTGGCCACCGTGACAGAGGTGCACCAAAGAAAATGTACAAGGAATGCTTAAAGAAATCTCTTGGTGCCTGCCACATTGACCACCGCCAGTGGGCTGATATTGCCTCAAACCGTGCATCTTGGTGCCTCACTGTTCGGCAGGCAGCAACCTCCTTTGAAGAAGACCGCAGAGCCCACCTCACTGACAAAAGACAAAGGAGGAAAAACCCAACGCCCAACCCCAACCAACCAATTTTCCCCTGCAACCGTGTCTGCCTGTCCCGCATCGGACTTATCAGCCACAAAGGAGCCTGCAGCTGACATGGACATTACCCCTCCATAAATCTTCGTCTGCGAAGCCAAGCCAAAGAAAGAGAAAAGAGAGGAATTATGGACTGACTAATATCAACTCGTGTGTGTTTATTTGTGGCAGATGCTGCAACCCGTAAAATGAAAGGGGGGGGAGGGGGGGGTGCTGCAACCCGTAAAATGAAGGGGGGGAGGGGGGGTGCTGCAACCCGTAAAATGAAGGGGGGAGGGGGGGTACTGCAACCCGTAAAATGAAGGGGGGGAGGGATTTTTGTTATTTTCTTTTTCTTTTACTTTTTCAATATAATTGTTATAAACTGATTTGATAAAAAGAAAGATCCTTAACACGGTAGGCAATAAATACTTGGATGGCTGTGGAGGTACAAGGAGAGAGGTGAAGGGGAAATGTCATTGGATTTGGATGAAATTAAATGTCAGAGTAACATAATGAGCTTTCTAAGTTTTAATTTTAATGGGCTGAACACACCTGTGAAGGAAGAGAATATTAACAACATTGACACATTTAAAAAAAATTTTAAAGCTTCATCTACCTTAAACAAGAGATTCAATTAATTGAAACAGAACATCAGAAATTAAAAAGAGACTGTGTGGGATATGTCACAGCTTCTTCATTTAATTCAAAAACAAGGGGAGTGGTAATCTTGATAAAGAAGACCATTCCAGTTACGATAAAAATGTAATGATTAACCCTGCAGGAAAATATGTCAAAGTACATTGTCATTTTTTTTTCAGACTTCTGGACCCTTTTGAAAATATATGCGCCGAATGTGGATGTCAAAAAATTTACACAAAAACATTCCTTAATCTAGCAGGAGAACATCAGAATATTTTAGTAGCTTGGGACTTTAATTTTTGACTAGATCCAGTTTTATATAGATCAACTAGAACAGTAAGTAACAAGGCCAAAGGCAGCAAAAGCCACTTTGACATTAATGAAGGACTTGAATTTAATAGACCTATGGAGAAGAATTCATCCAAAAGAGAGATTATTTTTATTCAAATAAACATGATTTTTATTCATGGTTAGATTTATTTTTAATATCGTCACATCTCCAAGGTAAAATCAATCAAATTGATTATAAAGCAAGAATTTTAACTTATGGTTCACATTTATTAATACTTACAATGTTAGATAAAGTAGAATCCATTCATAGATGAAGATTTAACTCAATGATATTAAAAAAGGCCAGATTTTTGTGATTTTGTTAGAAGACAAATTTAATTTTTTCTTGAGACTAATTCTAATTTAGTTAATGATATACTTTTTTATGGGATGCGATAAAAGCATATTTAAGAAAATAAATGACAAGTTATACATAAAATTAATGAGGATTATATGAAAGAATTGGACAAAATGGAAAAAAGATAACATGTTTAGGAAAAAGATTTTCAAAGACAGGCCTCGAAGGAAAAATGTAGAAGGCTTATAAATAAGAAACTTCAATATAATACATTGTAAACATATAGAACACAGAAGGCCATGAGAACTAAGCAGAGATATTATGAGTTAGGTGAAAGGACTCATAAGGTTCTTGCTTGACAATTGAAAACAGAACAAGTTTCAAGAGCGACCAATGCAATTAGTTGAATGCAATTACTTACAAACCTCAAGAAATCAATGAAGCTTTTCATCAATTTTATTCTCAGTCTTATAAATCAGAGTCACAGAGAGACAATAATAAAATGGAAGATTTTTTTTGCCACAAATAAGGTTACCAAAGTTAACTTAACAAGAGCAAGCAAACCTGGATGCCCCTTCACCCCATTGGAGGTGAGGGAAGCATTGAGCTAATTACAAAGTAATAAATCTCCAGAAGATGGTTTCCCACCTAAATTTTATAAAGAATTTAAATATGTCCCTCCTTTTATGGAGGTTTTAGGTCAGGCGGTAGTAACACACACTCTCCCAGAATTTTTTTCTACTGTGATAATAACAGTAATTAATACCAAAAAGAGACATTGTCATATAGACCTATTTCATTGTTCAATGTAGAATATAAGATAATTGCAAAGATTTTAGCTAATAGATTGATAAACTTTCTGCCAAATTGTGTGAAAGAGAAAATTTGCAGACAATGTAACTAGATTTAACTAGATTACTAAGTACAATATATCTAAGCATAAAAGAAGTGTAGCAGTAACACTGGATGCCGAAAAAACATTTTATTTTTTGATTAGAATTTTTTGTTTAAGGTGTTTGAAAGATTTGAGATGGGATAGATATTTGTAAAATGGGTTAGAGCAGTGGTTCTCAACCTTTTTCTTTCCACTCACATGTAATTTCTATGCCGTACGTGTTCTTCAAATAATAAGGGATTACTTAAGGTGGATCAGTGGGAAGGGAAGGTTGAGAATCACTGTTCTAAATTGTTACCCAATTGTTACAGAAATATTTTAATTAAGAAAAATTGTCATTTGGCCCATTGCCTTTCAAGTTCTGAAACAGTGCACATAACGAGTCCATTAGGTACAATTAAAAGAATGGTTTTCAAACATTTTCTTTCAACCATATACCACCTTAAACAATCCCTTATGAATCACAGAGCACCTATGGCATAAGGAATACTTACAGTGGTACATGAGTGAAAAGAAAAAGGTTGAGAACCACTGGATTAGAACTTTATATAATGAACCAAAGGTCAAAGTCATGACAAATGGGCAGGTTTCAGCACTGTTTTCATTAACTAGATCTAGCAGACAAGGATGTCCATTATCACCGCTTTATTTATTTTGCCAATTGAACCTCTTGCAGAATTGATTTGGCCTGATCCTGTTATTAAAAGATTTAAAGTTAATCAAGAAGAACATAAAATTGATGTATTTGCTGATGATGTTTTGATCTACTTGACAGAACCAAAAGGTTCACTACATAAATTATATTTAAGACGAGAGGAATATGGAAAAGTATCGGGTTATAAAGTAAATTGCGATAAAAGTGAAATTATGCACTTTAATACAGGGGATTACACTCAGCGTCAACAAGATACCCATTTTAAATGGCTGATGAATGGAATAAAATATGTAGGGATACAGCTAAATAATAAATTAGATAATATTTATAAATTGAATTATGTAACTTTACTTAAAGCTGGAGAAAATTTGAATAAGTGGAAGATACTGCTGATAACATTATTGGGTAGGGTTAATTGTATTAAAATAAATATATTTCCTAGAGTACAATATTTATTTCAAACACAAAAGTTTTTTCAATAATTAAATAAATATATAAGAAGTTTTCTTTGGAAGGGTGAGATGTCTAGACTTTCTTTGCACAAACTGACATGGAAGTATGAGTTAGGTTTACAGTTACCAAATTTTAAGAATTACTATAAGGCAGCTCAATTGAGATTTTTGGCTTCTTTCTTTGATGAGGGGGAAAAGCCGACATGGATTAAAGCAGAAATTCATAAACTGGTTCGAGAATATCAGAAGATTTTGTATATAAATGGGAATCAAAATTAATATTTGGGGAGAGAGAAGCACCCTTGTTGAAACATTTAATTCATATTTGAAATAACAAAATTGGAATGAGAGGGGTTGTCCTGCCTAAAATGCCTTTGATTTTAAAACAAATCAACATTCCATTTTCAATGGATAATCAATTATTAAGTGTTTGGTCCCGGAAAGGAATTAGATACATATAAAATTGTTATGAAGGAAGGAATTTAATGTTATTTGAACAATTGAAAAATGAATATGGGATACAAAATAATACTTTTTTGTTATTATCAATTAAGGGCTTATTTAAGAGATAAATTGGGTCCAACAATGTTATTACCAAAATGCGATGATGTAGAAATGTTGATTCGCAAGAGATATATAAAGAAATTTATCTCAACTATGTATACTTCATTGCTAAAGGGGACTTCCAAATGGGAGACATTGGTCCAGACAGGGATGGGAGATGGATCTAAAAAGCATAGAAAAAGAGATTTTTATAAAAAGTAAGAAAAGAATAGAAATCTGGTGTCTGAAGGGTACATCTATAAATTAATTCCCTCCATTGTAAATATGAACGATGATTGGTCAGATCTATGCTGAGATAGCATGACAAATACTAAAAATGTAAGATATAGATTAGTATAATATATTTTTTTTGCATCAATTATATCTCACAACAGAGAAGTTAAATAGATTGAAATCAGATTTAACAGATCAGTGTTTTAGATGTGGTCAGGAGATTCCTTTTTACATTCTACTTGTTCCAGTCCTAAATTGAGATTTTTTGGTTAGATTTGGCAATTTATTTAGAATGGATGACAGGAATTAAATTTCCACAAACCCCAATGTTATTTTTATTAGATAATATTGAAGGAATAAGTCCAAAATAAATCATCTATATATCAAAAAATAATTTGTAAAGGTTGCCTCAGCAGTAGCAAGAAAATATCGAGTGAGAATATGGATATCGGACACCCATCTATACAGAAATGCAATGTGTTCATCTTGAGAAAATTACTAATAACCTGAGAAATAAATGAGGTACTTTTCAAAATTTGTCGTTCATATTTACAATGGAGGGAATTAATTTATAGATGTACCCTTCAGACACCAGATTTCTATTCTTTTCTTACTTTTTATAAAAATCTCTTTTTCTATGCTTTTTCCTATTTTCATTTCTTTCTTTTCTTGGGGTTTTGTTTAGGGTAGGGGCTTGAGGTTTTATACCATTGTGCATAATGATTCGATACTAATATTTGACTATTGTATTTTGCATCTGGTTATGACTATATGTATGGAAAATTTTTTAAATAAAATTTCAAAAAAATCTGGAAGATATTCTTCAGCACAAAATCCTTCAGAAATTCTACAGATTTGAACCTACCTATGTTCTTTGTGCTCCAATAACTGGCAATCCCGACAGGTTAGTTTATCACAGGTTTCGCAGAAAAGTTTCAGCTGTTCTTGCTTGTGGATGGGACAAAACACAGGGCGTTGGCTTGATGCTCCCACTGCCTCTGTAATTCAAAAGGAAATACTTAAAATTGTGGAGATTTTAAACTGGTGAATGTAGACCCTGAAAACATTAAGGATTATTTGCATACAAACTGAAAACTTAAATTAGAATGTTGCAATGAGTGCAAGTCTTGTATGGAATTTTTTATTCTCTCCCATTTAAATGCCATATCCCTGAGCACATTTTCCATTCAAAATAATTAATTAAAGTTTGGACTTTTATTTCAAGATCCAAGGCACAAGTTATCACATGCAGACACACAAGACAGTACTGGTGCTAGAATCAGAAGCCAAACAATCTGCTGGAGGAACTTGCGGAGTCAAGCAACATTAATTGGAGAAAAGGGCATGGTCAATGCTTCTAGCAAGAGCCCTTTATTGAGTCAAAGCTTAGGCTTTAATCATTGACCAATTTTTTTTCCTCTCACTGTTGCTGCTTGATCTACTGAGTTCGTCCAGCTGACTGTGTTTGACCAAATTCCTGTTCAAACTGCACCACATTGTAAAATAAAAGGCCAGGCACCCAACACTCCAATTCAAGTAAACATTTTCTTCCCATCCATAATATTTTTCTTGAAAAATTAAAGACTGAAAAAGTGGATATTTGCTCGGTCAATCCACTTCATTATTTTACTTCAGCTTTTATGCATCTGCACCAGTGTCGATTCAAAAGGTTGGGGTTCATAAAATTTTAAATTTAAATTTTGACACGCAGCACAGAAACAGGTCATTCCAGCCCAAATCTGTGCTGCCTAATTTACACCAATTAATCTACACCTCCCGGTCAGTACATTAGGATTTTTTTTATGAAATACCAAGCTATTTGAGAATTCATAATTCCATATATAACAAAATTATACTTAAGCTAGTGTTCTTGCTAGCTCTTTGCCATTTTTTAAAAACACGACTAAAATGTTCCAATTTTTAAACTACTATAAATCAAACATCTTCTGAGAAGATTTTAATTTAATCACCCTTCTATTCTAATCTTTTATAATTAGTCTGGAGGAAAGCAGGGGTCACAGAGGTGAGGAAACTATTAAGCATTTTTCTTTTAAAGAATCAGATTTCAGGTAATATTGTCAGAGTGCATACATCACATACAACCCTGAATTTTTTTTCCCTGAAGACAAGGCAAAATAACAACTTAAAGGTACAGCAGGTTTCCCCTTATCCCAAGTTCTGTTAACCAAAATTATCCATTAACCAAATTTTTTTGTGGCGCGGATATGATGTCACAAGTTGCCCATGTGGAGCTCTGATGCAAAATGGATGTCAGTGAAAAGGAGGAAGAGTTTATGTTTGCCTATAGAACAGAAAGTCAAGCTGTTGGCAAAAATGGACAGTGGTGGAAGTGTGAGACATCTTACAGAAGAGCATGGTGTTGGAAAATGACCTAATTGACCCTGCATTATGTGCCTATAGAGGACATGGTGAAAATATGTGATGGACTTATTGAAGGACTAGAGCAGTGTGCATTCATAACAGAACAAGAAATCATGTCAGTTTATAAACCAGAGAAACTTCTAAGACAAAAATAATTTTTAATGAGGTCAATGACACTGGAGGAAACATTTGAAAATGCCATTGAGGAGATTTCTAGTGTTTGGTGTGGCACTTATTTTATTTTGTAAGCAGAGATCAAGTTGTTTTTTTTTAAAGTACATATTAAACATTATTTCATGCACGAAAAGCCTGCCATTGGTTTTTTTTGTTATTGCTTACCTGCTGATACAAGCCATTGTTCCATTAACCAAAAAAAAATATGAAAACCATCATAAGCTTTTTGGATATAGGGAAAAAATGTACTGTGGTACAAAATAAAACTGCACACACAACATACACATGTAAGCAATAACTAAAAACAGATAAATATAAACAAACTGACTGTGCAACACAGAGAATTTTTTTTAATCCATAAAGTGCACAAGAGTCCTTAAATGACTCCATAATTGAGTTTGTTGTTGAAGAGTTTGTTGTTAGAATAGTAGCATCTGTTCATGAAACTGTTGTGCGAGTCTTGTGTCACCTACACCTCTCTCCTGATGGCAGCAGTGAGAATAGTGTGTGTGCTGCAGGGTGTGGATCCTTCATGATTGCCGTTTCTCTCTGACAGCAGCATTCCCTGTAGATATTCTCCATATATAGCGGAGCGGGTGACGGGTTGTGTCCACTATCTTTTGGGGGGGCTTTACGCTCAGGGGTATTGGTGTCTCCATAACAGACCATGATGCAGCCAGTCAGCACACTTTCCATCACACCTCTGTAGAAATTTGGCAGAGTTTCTGATGTCATTACAAACTTCCGCAAACTCCTGAGGAACTAGAGGTGCTGACGTGCTTTCTTCACGATGCTATTAGTGTGTTTGGTCCAGGACGGATCCAATGAGATAGTGAACCCCCCCACCACCCCCCAGAACTTGAATGTGCTCACCCTCTCCACCTTTGATTCCCCAATGATCACTGGTTCGTATACCTCTGGTTTTCCTTCCTTAAGTTATCAATTAGCTCCTTGGCTTTGGTGACAGTGAATGAAAGGAATTATTCTATTAGATGAAACTAGAAGTATGTAAGAGCAGGGAGTTTGGATAATTTGGCAAGCATGAGGGGGGGAAACAGTTTGGTGGAAATATGGCACCATTTGACTAACAATAAAGATAAACCTGAGAGACCAGGTGGAGCAAAAATGTGCAACAGCAGGCTATCTCACAAGGCCAAACAATTCAGAAGAGACATGATCTGCTTTTGAGGAAATGCCATTAAACCACTGAGAAAATAATGTGAGACAAGAGTTTATCAATAAAATTCTCAACACGATACTAATCACAAAAATATTCTGAAAAATAAATGAAGGAAGTATTGAGCAAACACTTCAAAGAATATTAAGATCTTGGTATATTGTCTAAATATCCACTTGCCAGATCTTTTATTGTCATTCTTTTAATACCTTGTGATATAAGCTATTATAAGAAAAGCAGGCATTATTCATTAATTTGGCACGGTTGGTGCATAGCTTTTTTTTCCTAATGACGACCCTATTGCAAACTTCTTTCAGAAACCAAGAAAACATCCCTACTTACGGAACGTGGGGGTCCAAATCCATGCATCCCACAAGGTCGCCACACAGGTTGATAGAATAGTTAATAAGGCCTATGGGATCATTCAAGTAGTTGAGGACTAAATGCAAGTTATCAAATAGAACATTCTTCTACTTTCTGCAATTAAGATCATCCTAAGGGACAAACTGGGACCAACAATGACTCTGCCTGACTGTAGTGACATGGAGACTCTAATTCGAAAAAGGATTGTGGGTGAATTTATCTTTAGAATGTATTCCATCATCTAAAGTGAAGGCCTGCAGCCAGGCCTGCATCGATCAAGGGAAAGATGGGAGTTGAACTTGGACATAACAACTGATGAATGATAGTGGAAAGATTTTGTGTTTGAATAGCCTGACGGGAAGTGTTAATGTCAGACACATGCTGGTGCAATATAATTTCTTGTCAGTACCCAGGAAGTGTACAGCTGTCATGTGGAAGTCCGACACTCAGCTAAATATCGCACGATGGAATACAAAAATGCAGTATAGCATTTCCCGAGAGAAAATTACCTACAATTTACAGAAGAGATATGACACATTTGTTGAAGTGTAGCCTGAGGCACATAGGAATGGAGAATTATGTCTCCCATCCCACCCCAACCTCCAAAGAAGAGAACAGAAGCAATCTGTCCCAGCAGGCAAAGGATTAAGAGTATGAAATGAGGAATATGGCACAGACGACATGTGATTTTGCTCCTACATGTTTTAATTTAATATTTGAGGTCCTCTAGTTTCAAGGAGGATCGTTGCCTTTGTCGGTATTTAGTGGTTTTATACTTTTTTTATTTGGTATTTGTATAATTTAAGGAATAGGGAAGAGAGGGGGAAATAAGGATTCCATAAATCATATTTCGTGGAAAGAGAATGTAATATATTGTTTATTAGATTTGTATGAGTCTTTGGAAAATCAAACATGAAATTTTTTTTTTAAAAGGCCTATGGGATGCTGGGCTTCATTAATAGGGGCTTGAGTTGAAGAGTAGAAAGGCCATGTTGTATCTACAAATCTCTGGTGCATTCAGTTCTGGTTACCTCATATGGGAAGGATGCTAAAGCTATGGAGTGTGTGCAGAGGATATTTACCAGGATGTTGCCTGGATTGGTAAATAAGTCTTCTGAGGCAAGGTAAGCAGAGCTAGGGCTTTTCTCATCGTAGAAGATTGAGTGGAGACTTAAAGGTCCACAAGATTATGAGAGGCATAGATAGGATGGATAGTCAGTAACTTTTTTCCAGGCAGGAATTACAAACACCAGACAACATGTGCACAAAGTGAAGGGAGGAAAGTTTAGGGGAAACATCAGGAGTAAGTTGTTTTCCCCCCCCCCCCCCAAACAAAATGTAGAGTTGTGGGTGCTTGTAATGCCTTGTTAGGGATGGTGGTAGAGGCTGAAACACTAGGGGCATTTAGATACACTTCGACAGGCACATGGGTGGAAGAAAACAGACGGTTACAGGGAGTGTTCAGTACTTTTTTAAGCAATATTTGGGTCAGCACAACATCGAGGGCCAAAGGGCCTATACTGTGCAGAAATGTTCTATGTTCTAAAGTTCTATGACAAAAACTACTGTTCACTTTACATTTACTTTTTTCTGTAAGTCCAATGGCAACCTTCAGGTCTTGACCACTTTCAGATCTGTTACAAATTCCTAATTCCTCTTTAGTGCACATAGTCCTCAACTTCCTATCTACTCAAGTTACACCCACCCGCACGTATGACCAAATATTTTTTAAATATTAAAACTACTGTACAAGTACATATTTTGTATTAAAAGTACTGAAAACAGTGGCGCCCTGTATAACGCAATAGTTTAGGACCAAAAAAAATTGCATCCCGATAAAAGCGGGGTCACGCTAAATCTGGGTTTCAATAAATGATGAAGTTAAAATTGAAATTAAAACACAAATTATTTTTTAGTAAACCAACCATCTCCACTCTCGGCAGCAGCCCGTGATCACCGCTCTCCATGGTAGCCCAAGATCTCTGCCTCCCACTGCAGCCCAAATGACTCATTGCATTATATCCAGATTCGCGTTAAATTGGGTCGCATTAAATCAGGGTTCCACTGTAAATATTGAGATTCTTTATTATTTACTAGAAGTTCATATGTTGAGTATCTTTATTAAAGGTACCGTACACAAGTTGACAATCTTCACTAAAGATTCATTTGTTGAAAATCTTTTTTTAAATTGCTTTAAGACCTCGTTAAGCTATGTATGGTAGGGTGAATCCGACTTGCGTCCAATCCAAGTTGCGACCAATCCTTCAATCCCAATTTCAGTCATAAGTCAGGGACTACCTGTATATTTATGATTCATGAACTTTAAAGCACAATGTAATGCCTGATAACAAATCTAAAATATCCATTTTATTTCTATATGGTCATCTGCATTTTGATATCACATGCTTTCCTAATATTTACTATCTGTGTTCATTATTTTGCATAATTTCTGGTGAAGCAATTTGGACGTGGAAAGTTCAGATCAAGTTTGCAATACAAGGAAAACATTTGGCAAATTTCCCAACCTGGTGAAACATCTTCCTTTCTTCTTATTGTATGATCTTTTGTGAATTTCACTCTCTGGTGGGCTTCTACACATGTTTTACAGAGCCATTCAAGACATTCCACACAAAATCCACTAGCTTCTGCATTATCTTCACAGCTTGTGCATACCTGTGGAACAAAAAAAAAGTCAGTTTAAGTCATTGTCAGTTTAAAAATTCTTTAAGCTGGTCCTCACTTAAGAATTCACATAAGAATATGTACTTTTATCTCTCCAGCTATGGTTAACTTTTTGTTTAAACACATTTCAAATCCAAAATTTGTATTCAAGGTAGCATTTCATATCTGAATTAAATCTTGGCCATTACTGCTACAATATGAATGTACCAAATTAACTTCAAAATCATGGAATACTTGATGCAGAAAGCACTTATCCTACAAGTTTCCCAGCTTCTCTCAAATACTGCTGAGTATATTTGATGTAATGAATAAGGCTCAAATGCCAACACCAGAGAAACACAGCGAGCAATATCAAAAAACTGAAATTTGGTAATATTCACCCAATCTTAACAATCAAATATTTGCACATGGAACACAAATGTAGATTGCCTTCATGACATTGTGTCAATTGACCAAACACGTCCAAATTATTCAATTATCAAACCCTCAAATTTCCACATCTCTTAAACATATGAATATTGAGGAAAGCAGCCAAAATACTGAAAATTCGCGGGTCTGCAAAAAATGAATTGTTTAACATGCATATTTCTTTTAAAACATTTAAAATGATCATTTCCAAAGAACATCTATCAATGAAGGGGGGTGGGGGAAGGGTCAAATTTCCATGTCACTGCTATACATTTCCTGGGCACACAAAAAGCAATTTCTGTAAATTTAATTTGGAAATTAGTTAACAATCTACCAACATGCATAAAGTTCCCCAGTAAGCAAAGCTTTGGGTCCACAGGGAAGGTGACCCCTGTGATCTTAGCTAAGGTGTCAAAGAAGTCGTACCAGAAGGGTCTCACCTTTCTAGAGAAAAGGCAGCATTCCTCTTGAAAAGACTGCAGAGTCTAAGAAAAGGATTTTATTTTTAACACCTTCCTGAAAATTTGGCAAACTTATCTAGAGCATATAGGGACTTCACCAGTGCCACTATCGGGATGCGATCACTTCTGGCTAGCCAGTAGACCTCTGTAAATATAACATTGTGGTAATATCATGTGTTTCACTGTGCAAACTGACGATGGGGCTTTTCTTTGTTTAACTGTGTTTACACAGAAAGGGTAGGAAAATAGGGTTTTCTTGACATTTCATATTTTGTTTAATTGTTAATTGTCCCGCATCGGACTTGTGAGCCACAAACGAGCCTGCAGCTGACGTGGACTTTTTACCCCCTCCATAAATCTTCGTCCGCGAAGCCAAGCCAAAGAAGAAGAATTGTTAAATATACTTAAAAATGAAAAATAAAATATTATAAAAAATATTCTTAGAAGGAAAATTTTGATTGAAAAACATGCGTCACAATGATATTCAAATTGCAGGTAAAGTAATGGGTGGCCAATAATAAGCAATGTTTAAATGCAAATATTTCAACTTGAAGAAAAGGGAGGAGGCATGGGGCACCAAATAAACAATGCGCTGCGAAAGAAACATTCATCATTAAATGATTAAGTGGCATCCTGTCTGGTTAATTATTCTACACCAAAGATAAACTATTAAAATTTTCAAGTCACCATTTACAGAATATACTTTTCATTTTCTTGCATCAGCACACAACAATTTTTTTCTTTCATGTACAATTAGTACCAAAGAATTTTGAAAATAGCATCCAACCCCTCAGTAGTGTGACAACAGGACCATAAAATATCCCCATTCTCCAGTTATTAGGACTGCCACATTAAGCTTCAGTACATCTTGTCAGTATATTATCCACCTTCTTGGAATTTCTCTAGCTTCAGCCTTCAGTCAGTTCCAAGCAGGAAGATCAACAAGTTATTGAAATAAGGCAGACATTCTAAACGGCACGCAACATCCCAAATGCAACTACTTGCGATGAACCATAGCACATAGACATTCCAGGAGATGAATGTCACCTTCATCCTTGAGGATAGGTGCAATGGCACTAAGACTTCAGTTCTGTACAAATAATCTGATTGAACCCTTTTCAACATCAGCAAGATATTGCTGCTGGTGAGGAATTCTGCCATGACTTTGGCATTCTGTTTGAAGAACAAATCCAACATGATGGACCATTTCCCTTTCAAGTATGACCTCCAGATGAAAATTCATAGGAAACTGCAGATGCTAGAATGTGAAGCTAAACAATCAGCTGGAGGAACTCAACAGTCTGAATGGCATCAGTCAGAGAAGAGAGATAAAAAAAATCAACATTTTGCACCAGAACACCATCAAGATTGAAAACTTGAAGAAGCTAGTGTAAAGAGGTCTGGGGCACTTGGCAGGATGGTGAAGTAGGGAAAGGCTAAACTTGTCAGATATCAGTCTAAAAGGGAGAGAGAGACAGTGGGAGGTAAGTCATACAGGGTGGAGTGGAATATTAGATGACAAAGGATGTTGGAAAATATGATAACAAGAGATGGCAATGATAGTAGAAAAGAGATCAGTTGCAACCAGAGGGGCTGGGGAGGGGGAAGAAAGTGGAGAAATCCAATGAGGAGATAGAGCTACAAAGGAAGGATGAGAATAAGTGAGGGGCTGGGTGGAAAAGAGAAAAAAATAAAGTTGAACTGGCATGCAACCAGGAGCTCAGGGTGGACGTTAAAGATAAAAGTAGATGCACTGTGAAATGTTCCCCAAGTCTGCATTTAGTCTCATTAATATAGAGTAATGAATCTATGTGGAAGGGCTCTTTCGGTCCTTGGATGGTTGCAAGTGAGATACAAGACCAAATGGATGGAAAAGGCAATCTCAGCACATCATTTCCAGCAGCTGCAACCAGATCCCTCCACCAGACACATCTATCCTTTCCCGCCTTTTGAATCACTTCTTCCATATTTCTCTCATCTCCTCATTCCTTCCCACTCACTTTTCTGTGGTTCCTGTACTTTACCCTGCAATCACTAGAAGTGCAACACTTCCTCTCTCACCACCACACATAGATCCACAAGAGGCAAAGATTCACATGACCACCTCCAACCTTATCTACTGCATTCAAGCCCCCTTTTTTAATATAATAGTGACAAGACACAGAACAAAATAGCCTAGGATTTTTGTATCCAAGATGCATGCACCAAGCTGTCCATAAACCTTATAGTCACACACTAATGTAGCCATTGGAACTCTAGCTCGTGGAGTACGTTATATTCCATTTTGAGATTTATAGACAATCACTGCTACAGCCAACGAGCAGCATAAGTCACACATACACTGCTTACAATACCTAAAATACTTTGCAACTGATACAGACACTTTGCTGAGTGGAGAGGAAGCATCCCTAACAATTTCATGCTTTGCTTCATCATGGCTATATACACCATCTCGATCTTGACGCTTGTCCCAGCTCCTTTGAATCATATTCCCAGCTCATTTAGATAACCCTGTGGTGAGCAGAACAAAGGATCAGTTGGAGAAGTTGCTTCAATTTTATTCAGACCCAAAGCCAGTTCAGATTGAAGACGTTCACTATGTGGAATGACAGTGAAACTGAACAGATGTCCAAACAGCTTCACTGTCTGGATTCTCCACTTCCCTCATTCCCAAATCCATCCCGTGGACCCGGCAAAATAATAAACTCAATACATATGGAAAAGGCTTCCCTACATCAAGTCCAGATTTGATTTGATTCCCTTTTACTAACATTGAATTAGGACTGCACTTCTAATCATTATGTATTGCAAACATATTCAATTACTGATTCCCTCCTCAAACCCCTTTGGAGAGGATTTCCATTGAATATGTGCATCCAAGCAACCCAGATTCAAATCCGGCAGTGTCTGTAAGGAGTTTGTATATTCTCCCATGTCTGCATGTTTACCCTCCCACCCTCCAAAAACTTACAGGGGTGGGAGGGGAAGATTCTGTTACCATGCTTCATCTCTTTTTAAAAAAATTGTCAAAGACTTTCCCTGGCATAATGTGTCTACAACACCTTCCCCTCACAAGGACAGACTGGACTGTCTTGCTGGGCTGTCAAATCTTTCCGATGGGTATAGTTGGTCTGACAGATGAATTAACCTCAGAGCGTACTTGACATGATTAGCACTGGCCTCAGACAGAATCTTATACAGTAAGCTACATTAAGCAGAGGGATGTTTACCAATTCTAGATGTTTTTCTTTCTCCTTTTCATGTCGTGGACTCTAACATGCTGCCAACTTAATAAATAGCACTATGTACTTCCAATGGGTTTGAACCAATCAATTCTTGCATTAGCCCAATATTCTTTGATTACATGGAATGTAATATATTCTGAAACAAAGCTGACACAGCTGTGATCTCTGATTTAGATAGCCAGGCAAAGTATAATTTGTGCATCTTCCAGCAAGAATCATGAACATTTCAATGTAATTTTTTTTTAATATATAAACTCAGTCTGCCTAATTTTTCTTCAAAAGGACCAATTCTTCCCTCTTCCCCATTTAATCCACTGAACCTCCAGTGCATTCCCTTTCATCACATTTACATCCTTTCTTGCAACTAGAACAGACATGCCGATGTGACAGACTTATGTTATTATTAATCCTTATGCTATGCAATAATATATTTTAGAGAGTACTTTGTGGGTTAGAAACAGGGAAGACACATTACATCATTTTAAAGCAGAAGCCGAGGCTCCTTCAAGTGCCTTATTATTGTTCAGTTAAATGCCATAAAAAAATAAAGTGATTGTTCCACAGAAATACTGAATGAATGTTTGCTGGAGAAACACCTGTGTTAGCAGAAAGTCATTTGCTTCATGACCTGTGGAGACAGGCTGGAGACCATTTGCTTGTTGACTCATTTTTCTAAAGAAACTTCAAATAGACCTAGCAGTCATGTCATGTGATTCAGATATTTCAAGAAAGCAACTTCTTTATTATAAACCAGATCATCTGAGGTCAGAAATGCAATAGCATTCTGTGGGAAAAGAACTGCGACGGTGTTTTCTTTGAAAGGGGAGGAGCACGGAATTGCAATGGCTTTGGAAAAAATGGCCACTTCAACTGTCTTTCTTTGTCAAGAGAGAGCAGTACTACTGGGGTCATTTATAACGGTCAATTTGTCTAAAACCCTTGTCTGTGTTTGTGAAAATCGTGTTCCATAACCTCCATGCAAGAGAGGGAAATGTTTAAAAAAAAAGTCATTTGTATGAAGAAATATTTCTCTGAAAGCAACTCTACAAGAATTTGAGTTTTTAGAACTTTTAAGCAACAGTTTAAAGACACTAAGTTTCAACACAAAAGATCTTCAAGACTGAACTTTAAAATTTGAATCATCTCTTCAGAATTGTGCCTAAACTGTATGGTTTTGGATATGCCACACAGAGTAATTTTAGTTAGTTAAAAATTTATATTATTAGTATTTATTAATAAAAACTATTGTTTTGACGATACCAATGTCTTTTTGAGTTTCTATTGCTGCTGGTCTACGTTGTAACAGTAGACATTGTTCAACATGCAGAATCAACAAGGTCCTGTAATTGAAGTTACTTCTTCTGTTCTCAATGTGTTAAAATAGGAAACTTTTGATGAACAGAAACCAAAAGATCAATTTCATCAAACTTTACAGCAGCTTAAAACTGAAAAACAGTTGGCCCTTTCAAAATGCCTTGTAAAATGGGGTTAACCAGGCAATTTACTCAGTTTAAGACCCAGGAACAAGGTTATTTCAGCAGGATGAACTGGGAAACCCAGTCAAACCCAGTCAAAATCCACCCGGGTCCCAGATCCACCTCAGAGGTGGTCAGCGAACCCAGTAAAACTTACCCGGGCTGGCTTAATAGAGGATGCTGTTGCGATGCTGCCTCGATGTGCCGCAGCCGTAAATGGGGTGGGGGTGGGGGGTAAGAGGGGGAAACTGAAAGCCAGTGTTTTAAGGAACTTTAAACAAAAAGGAAACAGAAAGAACACAGGAAACAGGAGATTCCCTGTGGCGATGCCTGTGACTGTGAGATACATCACTCACCACGTCATCACAGGATGGGATCTCCCTTAAATCGCTGGGTTTGCAATTTAACAGGTAGGTTAGAAAGGAGTGAGTGGTACACACTACCTAGTAATCTCAACCAGATCCTAGAAGGGCTACCAGATGCTACAATTTGAAAGGGCCTAATGACTTTGAGATCACAGGTTTCAAACACATGCACTGAACAGATATTTTTTTTAATTGGCCCAATAATGGCAGGCTATACAACTCTCGAACTCATACTAAATTTGATTATTAAAGAAAATTTTGAAATAAAGAATGAATTGTTGTAATTTTAAAGCTGGGTAAGAATCCCTGCAATCCAAAGTGTTTTGACAATATTCCTTGCTTTGGGCATAATTTCCCAAATCGATTCTTGTCCATTCTAGAAAAGGAACTCTTGATGGTTGCCTGGGGGGGGGGGGGGGGGGGGGATGCTTGTTTTAAGCACAGGATTTTACAGAATACATATATACATATTAAAGATGTTTATCTCATAAAATATTACACCGTCCATCACCAAATCTTGCATTGTAAGATACATGACATGATGACGGATCGTTAAATGATCCAGGCACTTTTAGAAAATTGATATTAAACTGGGAGCAAAACAGAACCATTATCCCTAATAAAAGTCTTCCATAAGGAATTATGTTGGCCACACTGCATGTTACAACCAAGACCAGCAGCAATAGAAATTCAGCAAGTCAATGGTATCTTCCAAACAATAATTTTTATTAATAATAAACATTTCTTACATCACTCAAAAGTGTGTGTGTTACAAGTCTTGTGTTGAAACTCTGAATCTTCAAATTGTTGCTCAAAAGTAGTAATGGAGTAGGTGTTCTCAGAACTCAAATTATTGTAGAGTTGCTTTCAGAGAAATATTTCTTCATACGAATCATTTTTCCACAATTCCACTGTGATTTTCATGATCATTTCACAAAACTAGGCAAGGTTTTTATGAAGTAATTATTAAAAATGATCTTGCTTTCTTTCAGTCAAAAGCATCCATTTAAAATAACCACAGTAGTATTGCTCTCCCTCTTGACAAAGAGAAGCAGCAAAGTAGCCATCCTTTCCGAAGCCACTCCAATTCTGTGTCTCTCCTTGATAAGGAGAGCATGACATAGGCCTTCTCATGGAATTTTACGGGCAATCCCCGGTTTAAAAATGAATTCCATTACCTAGGTCTGTCTTTAACCCTAATTTGCATTCAAGTCAGAAGCAGTACATATGGTCCTTATTTAGTGTCAGTTAGTCAAATGTTATATATATACACACACAGCACTTCACAACACACTAAAACATCTTAAATATAATAGTAATTGTACTTTAAGGCCAAGCAGTGGCCATTTTGTGGGCCGACCAGAATGGTACACACTGCTTCTTCTATGCCCTCCCCTGAGCTACTCAGACCAGCACACAACCAATGATTTGCCCAGGCCTTGTGCTGCTGCTATTTCTTCTTCTTCTTCTCCTCCCCCCCTCCCTTCACCAGGCTGCTCGTCCCCCTCGTCCACTCGCAGCTTTGCCCAGAATGTGTGTGAAATAGCCTGACAGAGGTGTGGCAGTGGCGCATGTTGTTGATTCTTCTTGCTGTCCCCCCACCCAGAGATCGGTGTGGGGGCTGGATGCAGTCTGCCTGGAGGGAGCTGGGTGGTAGAATTGGCATGCGGGCTAGCAGTGGGCTGTTGGGAGGGTGCGGAGCAGCGGGACTAGTGCAGGGACTTGGTGACACAATACTAATAAAATTATGCAATATTTGGTAATTATTATTAGAATTATGACAAACACATTCAAATTTGTTTTTTTATTAAATTTTATTTATTTGAAGAATCATTAATAGTAATACAAAATACATTCCATAAAGAAAAGTTTATATGAATATATATTTTAAATAATTTAAATAAAATTAAAAAAGAAAAAAAGGGGGGAAAAAATGAGAGAAAAAAATCAAATCCCCACTCCACCCCACCAGACAGCTCTCTTAAGGAGAGCTAAAATATAAAAAGAGAAACTAAAAGTATATAATAAATCAAAATATATCTAAATGCATATATTCCAAATAAAGTAACAACTTATTAACAAAAAAAGTATAATTGTCATGCAGACTATATGTAATTTTTTCCATGACAATACAAGCTTTCAATTCATTCTGCCACCACATTATATTAATCACTATATTATCTTTCCATGTTCTTGCTACACATTTTCGAGCTACAGACAATGCTAAATATATAAATGCAATTTGAAATTTATCCAACCCTAATCCCCTTAAAGGAATCATATAACCCATTAAAAAAAAATAGATAGAACTAATGGTAACTTAAAATTATATAATTTTTTTTCAAAATTAACCTAATTTCTTCCCAAAATGGTTGTACATGAACACAAGTAAAACAGCATGTAAAAAAAAGTTCCAGTACACATCTAAAACAAGAATCCGAATTACTAAAACCATATTTTTTCAATTTCTCTAGGGTTAAATACGACTGATGTAGAAAATTATAATTAACCATTCCATACTGCACATTCATCAATTTAGTAACACCATCATGACACATATCTGCCCAGTAGTCTTCAGGAAAAACAAAAGCTAAATCATTTTCCCATTTAAGCTTAGACTTCTCCCATTCCGACTTATCCATATTGTCTTGTAATACTTGGTACATAACAGAAATATAACCCTTTTTTGATATAGAAGAAATCAAAGTCTCGAATTCCGTCAATACAGGTAAAATCATTTCTCTACCATACATATTTTTCACCAAAGATCGAAGTTGATAATAAACAAATAAAGAATTTTCAGCAATATCAAAATGCTTTCAATTGATTAAAAGAAACTGTCCTTCTACAAAACAATCCTGTAATGTTTTTATACCCTTAGAATCCCAACTCTTTAAATGACTATTAAACATTGAAAAGAAAATAAGCTGATTATTATATAATGGAGTTAAAATTGACAATTTACCTTTTGATCCTAAAATCTTTATTTTTTTTAATCCATAGTTTTAATAGATATTTTAATATCAGCATATTATATTCCCACAACAAATTTACAGGCCATCTCAACTTTAGCCCAAATCGGAGGCTGATCCAAATCCATCAATCTACTAATAAATTTCAACTGGGCTGCTTCATAATACTTTTGAAAATGAGGTAAATGAAGCCCACCTAACGCATATTTCCAAGTAAGTTTATATAATGCTACCCGTGGTAGTTTACCTTTCCATAAAAATTCTCTTGTAACTTTATTTAAATCCTGAAAGAAACTCTTTGAAAGAGAACACAGTATTGATTGAAATAAATATTGAATACAAGGAAAAATATTCATCTTAATATAATTAACTCAACCAATTAAAGTTAACAGAAGACCTTTCTACTTAATTAAATCTGCTTTAATTTTTTTAAATAATGGAACATAATTTAACGTATAAAGATTGATACTCAGTATTTACAATTATTCCTAAATATTTAATTTTATCAGACCATTTCAGTTTTATAATATTTTTATACTCCATATTGTAATAAACATTCCTGTAAATGTGGCAATGATTGTTCTGGGTTTGTTAAATATATCAAAACATCATCTGGAAATAAATTAATCTTATACTATTCATCCATAACTCTGTTCATTCTGCCTTATTGCTTGAGCTAACGGTTTAGTAGCCAATGCAAACAGAGCTGGTTACAATGGACAACCTTGTTGAGTTGAACACGTTAATTTAAACTATGAAACTTGACCATTTGTCACCATCCTAGCAGTCGGGTTCATATATAAAGCTTTAACCCAACCAATTTAAAAAAGGGCCAAATTTAAACTTCTCCAATACTTTAAATAAAAAATCCCATTCGACCCTATCAAAGGCTTTTTCCGCCTCAAGTGCAACCACCAGTTGGGCTGCTGTCGATATGCATTAACTAATCAATCAAAGAATATTATCTGAAGCATTTCTATTTTTAATAAAACCTGTTTGATCAACATGCATCAATTTAGGTAAATACTTAGCAAGTCAATTTGCTAACACTTTTGCTATAATTTTATAATCAATATTCAATAAAGAAATAGGTCTATACGAATACACTTTCAACGAGTATCTATCTTTTTTCAGGATTACAGTAATTAAAGCACGAGAGCAAGATTCTGGTAACTCATACTGTTCAGTCACTCATTGTAATACTTCCCCAAACACCGAAGATAAATCTTCAGAAAAAGTTTTATAAAATTCCACCGAAAAAAACCGTCATCACCTGGTCACTTCCCATAGGGCATTTCCAAAAGAGCTGCCTTAATGTCTAATTCTGTAAACGGAGCTTCCAGATCCATTACACCCTCCTCTTCTAATGCTGATAACGTTAACTTAGATAAATAAGAATCAATAGAACCACTATCCTGTTTCCCCTCAGAAGTATATAATTTTTATAAAATGAATAAAATTGGTCATTAATTTCCTGAGGTTTATAGGTAACGATTGAATTTTTTTTACAGCATTCATAATCCGTGAAACCTGTTTCTCCTTTAACTGCCATGCAAGTACCTTATGTGCCCTCTCACCCAACTCATAATGCAGCTTAGATCGATTAATTAAACATTCAAATTGATAAATCTGCAATGTATTATAATGCAATTTCAATTTAGTCAAAGCCACTTTTTTTTATCTTCTCTCACTTCCTTCTGAAATTCCTTCTACAATTCATCAATTTGCTTTTCTAATTCTAAGCTTTCTGCCATATACTGCTTCTTAACTTTAAGTATAATTGTCATGCAGACATAATCTGTCTAGCTAATAATCTGTCCTCTTAAATAAGCTTTTCTAATTCTAAACTTTCTGCCATATACTGCTTCTTAACTTTAAGTATAATTGTCATGCAGAAATAATCTGTCTAGCTAATAATCTGTCCTCTTAAATAAGCTTTTAATGCATCCCATAACACAAAACAACTTTTTACTGAAATAGCATTTTCAGACAAAAAAAAGTAATCTGTTCTTTAACAAAAATAACGAACTCTGGTTTTTTCAACAACATGGTGTTAAATCTCCATCTATAAGATGAACGTGCCACTTCTGAACTTACATAAGAAAAAAATAATAAAGAATGATCTGATATAACCCTCCTTTTATATTCTATCTGTAATTCCCTTCCTTGTAAATGTGCCGATACTAAAAAAAAACCTATTCTAGAAAATGAATCATGTAGAGACAAATAAAAAGAAAAATCCTTCATCAAGGACCCAATTTGTATCACCATGTTTGATTTCTTTATATTTTTTGGGGATCTATCCAACAAAGGATCCAAGACACAATTAAAATCTCCCACAACTAAAATATTTTCATTTGCTTGACTTGATAACAAAAAAAAGCATCCGAAATAAAACACTCATCGTCCACGTTAGGTGCATAAACATTTAGTCCAAGATTCAGTAAAAATTTTACAATTCACCTTTAAAACCCTTCCAGCATTCCCATCCATAGTTTGCAACTCAAAAGACAAATTCTTATGAATTAAAATTGCTACACCCCTTGCCTGAGAATTAAATGAAGAAGAAAAAATGCCCAATCCAATCTCTCTTCCATTTCAAATGTTTTTTCAGTCAAATCTGTTTCTTGTAAAAAGGTAATATTAATTTTCATTTTCTTGATATAAGCCAAAACTCGCATTCGCTTAATCGGATTATTTAACCCCTGAACATTAAGTTGCAAATTTCAAATTAGATATCCTTATAAACTAACAATATAATCACTTACTACAAAATATCGCTCCCTTTCTAGTAAATTAAAACCACTCTCCCTCCCCTAAATATTTTTTTGTAAGAAAGTATATATAGAAAAAATTTTAATTATCCTCCCCCCAAAAAAAAACACTACCCAAAGGTAGTAACGCCCTAAAAAAACTGGGTGTGGTAAACCCCACTAGTGGCAGATGACTATCAAAGATTTCAGTGATATCCACCCACCCAGCCAGAAATACATCATTCACATTAATACAATCCAATACTATAAATATATTCAACCCAATGACTCCATTCCCAATGATTGTTCCAGATCTTCATTGTCAATAAGACTTTGTGTTAACACCTCTTTCTTTCCATTTTTCCCATTCTGCCCATTTCTATTTGCCCTCTTTTTAGGCAACGGTGATGAAACTCTTCCATGTCCTCATAAATCCGGTAATGAATTAGCAAAAACCTATTTTCAAAAAATTGAGATTGAAAGTTACCATAAAAGACTTTTAACACAGCAGGATATCGAAAAGCAAATTTATAACCCTTCCGCTACAGTACTTCATTAGCCAAATTAAATTCCCGTCGTCACCTAATAATTTCTTGACTCAAATCTGCGTAAAAAAATACTCTATTATTTTGAATTATCATTGGAGATTGACTTTGTCGAGCCTTCAGTACCGCCAACCGTAATATCATTTCTCTGTCTTGATAGTTCAGGCACCGAACTAAGACCGCTAGTGATGGTTGTCCCGGTAACGGTTTCTTTCGTAACGCTCTATGTGACCTCTCCAATAATACACCTTCCAAAAAAAACTCTGCCCAACACCTCAGGAATCCAACTCTTGAAAAATTTTTTTATCGGATCAGACCCTTCAATGTATTGTGGAAGACCCACAACTTTCACATTGTTTCTCTGACTTTGATTTTCCAATGAATCAATTTTTTTTCAGTAAGTCTTTCTTCTGGATTCCCCAATCCACAAACGAATCTTCCACTTTCTCTATTTTTTCCTTACTATGTACACCTTGAATTTTACATTCAGAAAAAGCTGTTTCAATTTTTTTTAAATTTTCTTGCACTGTATCCACTGATTTAATATATTTACTGACATCCCTCTTAACAATAGATATATCTTCAGACAATTCAGATATTTTAGTTGTCACATCCAAAAACCCTTGAGTCATTTGTTTAGACATATTGTCCATATGATAGGCAATCCCTTCCAAGACTGTACAGACTCCATTTCAAGTTCCAGTTCCACATCTTGAGGCCTACCTTCTCTAGACTCCACCTCCAATTGTTCCCATGAACTGCTCATTAAAGGTAAATCTTCCTCTTCTTCCAACATTGTCGGACCCTTCGCTGTGCGGCTACGGGTCTGCACAGCCGATGGCAGTATCCCAACCACATCAAGACACGACCGCTCAGGCCCCCCCTCAGCCCACATGTGGTCCAGTAATTCACGGACCCTGGAAGCACAGCACATGCCCGGCAAGGCCAGGTACTGCGCAGGGGCAGCTTCTAACGCCATTCTGCGCGTCTCCAGCTCAAGGGCTCTTCTCTCAGCCAGGTCGCCTGCGAGTCAGACATCACGAACGCGCGAATCAACTCCAGCCGAGCTCGTCAACATGCCGGCGCCATCTTATGGAGACAAGGTCAGCGCCCGTGTAATACTCAGCCTGGCAGGAGTTCTCTGTGCTTTGGAGGTCCCAAATGACAATTCCGTGGCTTCAGCTGGACAGGTACGCCTTAATTCTTCAGCACTTTTAAAAGATCATTTCTTCTGTAATTGAGCTTTCGTTTTTTTAACATTAGTCCCCATTATGACTCACTAATGTTCCTAAAAATAAAGATACAACTTTTAATCACTTAGATAAACTTTAAAGACAGGTGCTTAAAAAACTGGCTGAGAAGGGGTGGGATCACACGTCTGCCCTCTACTCCATCTTGCCACACCCCCCTTTCAAACTGGAAGTTGACGTCATTCTATTTTCGGTCAGCCTTCAGCTTGAAACTACAGCTTGTTCGTAAATCGGACATTTTTTTAAAATCCTCCAAAGTTTATGTTTGTCCTAACCATTGGCGCCTCAATACAGGGCAGTGATGCAACCAGACAGAATGATCCCCACTGTACACCTGTAGAAGTTTACAAGAGTCATCAGTGACATACTGAATCTCCTCAGACACTGCTCAAAGTATAGCCTTTGACAAGCCTTCTTCATGATTGCATCAACATGGAGGCTCCAGGACAGATCCTCGGAGATGTTGACATGCAAGAATTTGAAGTTCTTCACCCTCTCCACTACTGAGCCCCCGATTAAGGACTGGGTCGTGTTCCCCTGACACCCTCCTGAAGTCCACAATCATCTCCTTGGTTTTGCTAACGTTGAGCACAAGGTTATTAGTGTGACACCACTCAATGAGCTGATCCATCTCACTCTTGTACACTTCCTCATTGCAGTTTGTGATTCTGCCGACAACTGAAGCGTCATCAGCAAATTTGTAGATAGTAATGGAATTGTGTCTGCCCACACGGTCAGGGTTGTATGAGTGGGCTAAACACACATCAATGAGGTGCATCTGTGTTGATAATCAGAGAGGAGGAGACTATGTTTCTAATGTGTACTGAACGTGGTCTTCCGATGAGAAAGCCAAGGATCCAGTTGCAGAGGGGGGTACAGAGGCCTAGAGTTTGTAGCTTCTTGACCAGCACTGAATAATTGCACTGAAGGCCAAGCTGTCTATGAAAAGCAGCCGATTATATGAATTGCTGTTTTCAAAATGATCCAGAGCTGAATGGAGAGAGAGCCAGCAATATTGTATCTGCTGTGGAGTAATTGTGACAATAGGCAAATTGCAGCAGGTTCAGATCTTTGCTTGGGTACATGTTAATTCTGCTATGACCAGCCTCTCAAAGCATTTCATCACAGTATTAGTGCTACTGGGCAGTAGTCATTGAGGCATCTCACACTTTACTTCGGTTGAAATCGAAGTTTTGTGAGTCTTGTGTGATTTGTGTTTGTTTTGTGTCTCAGGTTTTTCTGTGGGCTGGTTGGAAATATAACAGACTTTAATTACATATGTTATATTTCGGCTGGGGAATTTATTAGTTTTACACTGTTATAGAAATTTGCATAGTAACCAGTGGGCATTGTTATAAAAGGGCGAATTAGCTTGAAGGTGAATTTTTGTTAATAAAGTAATTGTTCATCTTTACCCCTGTGTGATATGCCTTCTTTGTGGTTGCTGGTTTGATCTTGTAACAATATCTAGATAAGCAGGGATTGATCTGGAGCACCCAGCATGGGTTTGTGAAGGGGAAGTCATGTTTGACAAACCTTGTTGAATTATTTGAAGAAGTGGATGAAGGTAGGGCAGTTGATGTAGTCTATCTGGATTTTAGCAAAGCTTTTGATAAGGTTCCACATGAAAGGTTAGTAAAGAAGGTTCAGTCACTAGGGATTAATAGAGAAATAGTAAGATGGGTCCAGAGGTAGCTGGAGGAGAGACAGCAGAGGGTCATGGTGGACAACTGTATGTCAGAATGGAAGCCTGTGACGAGCGGTGTGCCTCAAGGATCGGTGCTAGGTCCCCTATTGTTCATAATTTATATTAATAATTTGGACGATGGGGTGGTTAACTACGTAAGTAAATCTGCAGACGATACGAAAATAGGGGGAGTGGTGGATAGCGAGCAAGATTTTCAGGGATTACAGAGGGATTTGGTTTGTCTGGAGAGTTGGGCTAAAAGGTGGCAGATGGAATTTAATGTCGAGAAGTGTGAGGTACTTCATTTCGGTAAAAATAATTGAAATAGGACATATGTAGTAATGGGGAGGACATTGGGGAATGCACGAGTACAAAGAGATCTTCGAGTTATGGTGCAGGGTTCCTTGAAGGTGGATTCTCATGTTGACAGAGTGGTTAAGAAGACATTTGGTATGCTGGCGTTCATAAATCATAGCATAGAGTATAGGAGCTGGAAAGTGATGTTGCGATTGTTTAAGGCGTTGGTGAGGCCAAGTTTAGAGTATTGTGTTCAGTTCTGGTCTCCAAATTATAGGAAGGATATAGATAAGGTGGAGAGGGTTCAGAGAAGATTTACAAGGATGTTGCCTGGCTTAAAATACCTAGAGTACAGAGAAAGATTGAAGAGGCTAGGACAATATTCCTTGGAATGTAGATGGTTGAGAGGGGATTTGATAAAGGTGTTTAAAATTATGAAGGGAATAGATAGACTAGATGCAAATAGACTCTTCCTCCTGAGAGCAGGGGAGGTTGAAACAAGAGGACACAAGTTGAGGGTAAGGGGGCAAAATTTTAGGAGAAACATTAGAAGATGCTTCTTCACTCAGAGAGTGGTGGCTGAATGGAATAATCTTCCAGAGGAAATAGTTGAGGCAGAGTCAATTCTTTCATTTAAGAGGAAGCTGGATATATACATGGACAAGAAGGGGTTAGAGGGTTATGGGCGGAGAATAGGCACGGGGAGCTAGCAGAGTTGTTTGAGTAAACTGGCGTGGACTTGTAGGGACAAAATGGCCTGTTTCCATGCAATAAACTGTTATATGTTATATGGTTACTCTTCTTGATGATTGATGGCCTTTTGAAGCAGGTGAGAACCTCTAACTGCAGCAATGAGAAGTTGAAAATGTCCATGAACACTCTGGCTAGTTGGCTGGTGCTAATTTTCAGTACCCTGCCAGGTATGCCATCAGGGCCTTGGCGGCTTGTGAGGGTTCACCCTCTCGAATGACGTTTTGACATTGCCCTCAGAGAGGGCTATCACAGTGTCCTCAGCCTTTTCAAGGATTCTAGTAGGTCCTGTTTGGATCTTCATCTCAAAGCAGGCATAGAAGTTCAGCTCATCAAGTAATAAATCCTCCTGTTTGTTTAAACAAGTGTCTTCTTAGCAAACATCCATTATTTTAAACTTTCAATGGAGAACAATAACCAAACTCCCTTACTGCTCTGAAATAGCAGACAAGCTGTCTTTTTGAGCAAACATTCCATTGTTTTAAGCTTCCAGTGGAATAATCATATGACCTTCATGGCTTCTTTTTTTACAATCACACGTAACTTTTATTAACACATGGGAAATAAACAGGGGACAACGTTAAATGGTACCCGATCACGATTTCACTTAAGTGACGATATAGACATTCACCTCGAACTTCAGTTAGACTCCGACAACAATAAACCAACCTATAGTCGACCTGCTCACAAACATGGACTCTTACACACTCATACCCGGTTCCCTGACACATCCTCTGCTTCGGTTTCAAAAAATTGTGTGATATGCGTGTCCCTGCCCATCCTACGAAGTAACCTTACTAAAACATAGGTCAAAATACCGAAAGATTACTGATAACAATTCTGCAACAGCTTGAACGTTTACTTTTAAATTTTTCATAAATCACCAATACAAATGTGTATTGCTGATTTGATGGCTTGGCAGCAGAACACTTTAGGCAATACCAAATAGATTTTAAAATGATGCATTAGCCCAGATGACCATCTAAATAAGATAACAAAATTAAATCAGGCAAGCAAATCAGAGGCCTACTTCTCATCCAAGGACATACGTGAGCAATATCATTGGGTTTTTTTTGTTAACGCAGAGCCTTGACTAAGGTAGGAACAGAAGCTGCTGGGGATGGCAGAGGTGACAAGAGGGGAAATTAAACAATTTTAATTGAAGAGGAGATAAGACAAAGAAAAGGTGTTAGAGTTGCAAATTAGGCATGAGAGTGAATATAGTCAGTGGCAAACAGTGTGGTGAAAGCCATACATTTCAACACTTCAAAATTGTTTATATTCCATTGTGCATTATGACCAGCCAATCATTTACCACCCCAATTTAAAATTTAAAACCCTAACCCTCAACAAAATCTTTACCAAATTATTTTCCTTCCAATCTCCAATCCCTTGGACCACTACAAATTACCAAACTTATCTTGTAGACACTATTCATATAATTTTCCCTCTTTTGGAGAACACCCAGAACAGAATCAGGCCATTTGTAATCTTTGTGGCATGTTTAGCACAAAATGGTGCTTTGATCAAACATCACAAAGAATAAAATTTTCTATAACCATATAACCACTTACAGCACAGAACAGGCCAGTTTGGCCCTACTAGTCCATGCCGTAGCAAATCCCCACCCTCCTAGTCCCACTGACCAGCACCCGGTCCATACCCCTCTAGTCCCCTCCTATCCATGTAACGATCCAGTCTTTCCTTAAATGTAACCAATGATCCCGCCTTGACCACGTCTGCTGGAAGCTCATTCCACATCCCCACCACCCTCTGCATAAAGAAATTTCCCCTCATGTTCCCCTTATAATTTTCCCTCTTCAATCTTAAACCATGTCCTCTAGTTTGAATCTCCCCCTTTCTTAATTGAAAAAGCCTATCCACATTTACTCTGTCTGTCCCTTTTAAAATCTTAAACACCTCTATCAAGTCCCCTCTCAATCTTCTACGCTCCACAGAAAAAAGCCCCAGTCTGCACAACCTTTCCCTGTAACTCAGACCCTGAAATCCTGTCAACATTCTCGTGAACCTTCTCTGCACTCTCTCTATTTTGTTTATATCTTTCCTATAAAACTGTACACAGTACTCCAAATTTGGCCTCACCAATGCCTTGTACAATTTCATCATAACCTCCCTACTCTTGAATTCAATACTCCGATTTATGAAGGCCAACATTCCAAATGCCTTCTTCACTACACCATCTACCTGAGTATCAGCCTTGAGGGTACTATTTACCATCACTCCTAAATCCCTTTGTTGCTCTGCACTCCTCAATTCTCTACCATTCAATGTATATGACCTATTTAAATTTGCCTTTCCAAAATGTAGCACCTCACATTTATCTGTATTAAATTCCATCAGCCATTTCTCAGCCCACACCTCCAGCCATCCTAAATCACCTTTTAATCTACGGTAATCTACCTCACTGTCCACAACACCACTAATCTTTGTGTCATCCGCAAACTTGCTTATCCAATTCTCCACCCCTACATCCAGATCGTTAATATATATAACAAATAATAGTGGACCCAGGACCGAACCCTGAGGAACTCCACTAGTCACCGGCCTCCAATTGGACAAACAATTTTCTACCACTACTCTCTGACACCTCCCATCCAACCACTGCTGAATCCATTTCACTACCTCTTTATTTATACCTAATGCCTCCACCTTTTTCCCTAACCTCCTGTGGGGAACTTTGTCAAAAGCTTTACTAAAGTCCAAAGCTTTCCCTTCATCAACCTTTTTTGTAACCCACTCAAAGAATTCAATCAGGTTTGTCAAGCATGATCTACCCCTGACAAAACCATGCTGATTACTCCCTATCAATCCCCGTACCTCCAAAAATTTGTAAATAGCATCCCTCAGAACACTTTCCATCAACTTGCCTACCACAGACGTCAGACTTACAGGCCTATAATTCCCAGGTTTGCATTGGACCCTTTCTTAAACAGAGGAACCACATGCGCCACCCTCCAATCATTTGGCACCACCTCCGTGCCCAGTGACATCCTAAATATCTCTATTAATGGCCCCACTAACTGTCCACTAGCCTCCCTGAGTGTCCTACGGAATATTTTGTCCGGTCCGGGAGATTTATCCACCTTTATCTTTTTTAAACACAGCCATCACTACTTCCTCGGTTATCCTTATATGCTTCATGACCTCCCCACTATTTTTCTTTACTTCAACTGGTTCAACATTTTTTTCCCTAGTGAATACCGAGGCAAAGAAATCATTCAAAATTTCCCCCATTTCCTCAGACTTCTCACTCAGCCTACCCTCGCTATCTACAAGGGGTCCAATTTTATCTCACACTAATCTTTTACTTTTAATGTACTTATAGAAACCCTTTGGATTTATTTTTACTCTGTCAGCCAAAGCATCTTCATGCCTTTTTTTGGCCTTTCTAATTTCTTTCTTAAGATTCCTTCTACACTCCTTGTAGTCCTCCTTCAACTTCTCAGCTCCCTTCTCTTTATACGTCTTGTACACCTCCCTTTATCCCCTAACCAAATTTCCAATATTCCTCGAAAATCAAGCCTCCCTAGGACTTCCAGCCTTTCCTTTGATCCACACTGGGACATAACTACTCTGTACCCTCAAAATTTCTTTTTTGAATATCCTCCATTTTTCATTAACATCCTTACCTGAAAATATCCTGTCTCACTCAATACTCCCCAAATCCCTTCTTATTCCTTTGAAATTTGCTCTTTTCCAATCCAGAACCTCAACTTTAGGCCTCTCCTTGCTCTTCCCTAAAACTACCCTAAAACTAACAGAATTATGATCACTAGACCTAATTGGTTCTCCAACATTAATGTCCGCTACCTGTCCTAGCTCATTCCCTAACAGGAGATCCAGTATTACACCGTCCCGAGTCGGTTCTTCTACTAACTGATTTAGAAAACAATCCTGAACACATTTAACAAACTCCAACCCATCCAGCCCTCTAACCGTATGGGTATCCCAATCAATGTGTGGGAAGTTAAAATCTCCCATGATCACTACCTTATGATTTTCACACATATATGTTATCTCCCAACAAATTTGACCCTCTAATTTTCTTGGCCCATTTGGTGGTCTGTAATACACCCCTATTAGCACCCTCTTGTCTCCTCCACCCCTCAATTCCACCCAAACGGCCTCACTGGTCGATCCCTCCATACCATCCTGCCACCTCACAGCAGTAATGTCCTCCTGAACAAGCAGAGCAACTCCTCTTCCTTTTTTACCCCCTGATCTATCACATCTAAAACAAATGTATCCTGGAATATTAACTTGCCAGTCTTGCCCCTCCTGTTGCCAGGACTCACTAATTGCCACAATATCGTGACCCCTTTTATAATATTGGTCAACTTGGCAGCTAGCACCCCAGGTTACAATCCGGCGCTGAATGTAGGGAGTTTATAAGTTTTCCCCATGTCTGCAAGGGTTTCCTTCCACCCTTCAAAAACATACAGGGGTTATGGGTTAATTTGGGTGCATGGGCTAGTGGGCCGAAGGGCCTGTTACCACATTGTGTGTCTAAAATCTAAACTTGACTATTTTGTCTCATGCTGCTGAAATCCCAATTCATACTAAAGTTGCCCAAAATCTTGACATACCAATATAATCATAGTTAAACCATATTCTACCCTGAAGGTCATCCAAGCTCTTGTCTGTGCCCAAAATCATGTTATATTCATCAATCACTTTTGCATTCTTAAGTTAATATCCTGTTGCAACACAGGCTAAACCAAGGCTACCCACCAATTGGAGGAACATCACCTAACATTCCACACTCTCAAACCAGATGGCATTAACATCAACTTCTCCAGTTTCCATTAGGCCAATCCCCTGTCCTTCTTGTCCCGTCTCCTTGACTCCAGCTCCCCACCCCTTTCCCTCTCCAGTCAGGAAGTTATACCCTCCTCCATCACTATCCAGCCTTTTCCTCTTCTGCCATCTCACCCATAAACATCTATGATTAGATCACTCATATCCATCACACTGGCCTGTTGGCTTGTGCCCCTCCTTTATCCCTCGCCCCACTGTTTTTTCAGGAGCCTGCATGCTTTTTGCTTGTACCTTGATGAAGGCCTCAGGCCCAAAATGTTGGTTATGATTCTTTGTCACAAAGAATGCTGCACAACCTGCTGAGTTTCTCCAGTTTTGCATACTAAACCACAATCACAGCATCTGCAGACTTTCCTTAAAATTTTTGTTTCATTGTCTGTCGTGGCAGTTTGCTTTCCCATCTTGAATCTGTTTGAATATTCCCTGTAATCCCCACATACCCCAACAATATTTTGACTTCCCAATTCCAGCATTGAGCATAACTTAACTCCCATTTGTTGTATTTACTATTTTTGAATTTCTTCACCAAACCCTTCTCTGAAGATATTCTCAAAAATTCCCTACATTCTTGATAATCTTTCCAAACATCGTTATGTGTTGTCAAATGTTATTTGTAGTCCCAAAGAGCCTTGGAATACTTTGTGCAAAAGATGCATATGAATGCAAATTGAACACTTCCAACATCCTTTTCTCACTATCTACTTCATCCAAAAATCTGGGTCACACTCCGTGGAATTCTCTGAGCACTTGACCTGTTAATCTTTCTCTCTCAGTGACTACCTTAAAACTCCACTTTTTTATCCAAGCTTTTAAATCTTTAAATTGTAATCTTGTAATTACAAACTTCAAATTCTTTAACAAATACAACTAGACTGTTATCATATTGTTTAATTATTCCATAGAGGAGACCACGATTTTTTCTAATTACAGTATTATCTTTAATTTGGCGGGAAATTTTGAAGTTCAATCTTCATTCATGACATTCCAAATTTTACCAATTTTAAAAGATTCAGAATTAGACCATTCATACCTGACATGACTTTTCATCGGAATTGTTTGCCACTTCTGTAGAATCTTTCACAAAGTAGTTATCAACCAAATCTATCTGTCTACATTCTTGTCGGCACACTGGGCAACGGATAACACCAACTGAAAAAGAGCAAAAAGATCATTTCAATTGTAATCACATTTGAAGGCATTCAATTTTTTTTGAGACTATTAATAATAAATGTATTTTATGGGATGCGATGAAAGCATATTTAAGAGGACAAATTATAAGTTATACTTCTAAAATTAAGAAGGACTAGACCAATTTGTAAAGATGGACTTCCAAGGAAAAATGGAGAAGATGTAAATAAGAAACTTCAGTATAATACATAACATAGAGAACAGAGAAAGCAATAATAAGAACCAAGCAGAGGTATTACGAGTTAGGTAAAAGGGCCCATACGGTCCTTGCTTGGCAGTTGAAAAACAGAACAAGTTTCAAGAATGATTAAGAGTCAAATGTGACTCGATTATTCTAAGTTATATAAATTGGAGTCGCAGAGAGATGATAATAAAATAGAAGACTTTTTTGACACAAATAAGGCTACCATGGTTAAGTTTACAAGAGCAAGCGGAATTGGATGTACACTTCATCCCGTTGGAGGAAAGGGAAGCATTGAGCTCATTACAAAGTAATAAATCTCTGGGAAAAGATGGCTTCCCACCTGAATTTTATAAAGAATTTAAAGATTTGTTGATTTCTCTTTTTATGGAAGTATTAGATCAGGCAGCGGTAACATACACTCTCCCAGAATATTTTTCTACTGTAATAATAATGGTAATACCAAAAAAAGACAGGTCTATATGACGATGGTTTAAAAGGATCTCTATTTCAATACAAGATCATTGCAACAATTTTAGCTAACAGATTGACAAACTTTTTGGCAACGTTGATAAAAATGGAAGACAGGATTCCTTTCACTTTGAATAATTATTTGATAATTGGTATAGTAAAGGTAAACAGAGGATAAAAGGGATCTTTGTTTTTAACAATTAGAAGATAAATATAATATGTAAAATAATACAATTTTTGCATAATATCAATTAAAATCATTTAAAAAAGAAATTAAGAACAGATTTGAGACTCCCAGAACAAAGTCAATTTGAATGCATAATAACAGATACATTTATTATCAGGAAATTTATTACTAATATGTATATAAAAAAACCAAAAGGATAAAAAAGATTTATACAAATCAAAATTACGATGGGAGGAAGATTTAAATATACAAATCCAAGAGGAAATATGTTCAAAATTGTGCCAAGAGTGTTATAAATACAGTTAATGCTATATATCAAATGGTTCAATATAATTTTCTTCATCAATTGTATGATTACTCCATATACATTGAATGAACTTAATTCTAATTTTCTGAATAAATATTTTCGATGTAACAAGGAAATAGGGACCTTCTTAATCAGTATGGTCTTGTGTGAAAGTGAAACAATTTTTACTTGGGATATAAAATTGAAATCAAGAAAAACTTTTAAATATAGCCATAGTGACAGCAAAGAAATGTATTGCAATAATGTGGAAAACTGAGAATTTGGTAAAAATAGACAGATGGCATATTGAAATGCAAAATTGAATACCTTTAGAAAAAAATTACTTATAATTTAAGGAATCGAATTGGAAACTTTTATAAAATTTGACAACCCTATATGGATTTTATGAATAAAAGTCCATCCACATCCTCCATTTTCGCATCCCTTTCAGTTAGTCATTAAAGTCAATGATTATTATATATGTTAATAATATTATATATGTAGAAGTAGGTGTTCTTTATTTTTCTTCCTTGTTTCCCTTTATTTTGGGGGAAAAAGGGTTGGGAAGAAAATCTAAAAATTTTGTATCATTTTGTATGGTTTAATACTGTCTTATTGAATTTATACTTTGCATTGATTCAAATGATAAATTGTTCAAAAAAAAGGTGACAAACAGTATAAATTTTAGATATAGATTAGCTCCATATAATTTTCTACACCAATTATATCTCACGGCACAGTTAAATAGATTGAAATCAGACCAGTGTTTCAGATGTGGTCAAGGAATAGGTACTTTTGTTTTACATTCGACTTGGTCCTGTTCCAAAGTGAGACCCTTTTGGATAAACTTGTTAAAAAAAATTTAAGAACAGGGTACAGGAATTTAATTCCCACAAAACCCAGTTCTATTTTTATGAGTTAATATTGAAGTGCTAAGACTAAAAATGAAATTATATACAGCAAAAAGAATTTGTAAAGATTGCCCTGGCAGTAGCAAGAAAATGTATAGCAGTAACATGGAAATCAGACATCCATTTAGGTATGGAGCGATAGAATGCAGAAATGCATAGCTGCGTTCCTCTTGAGAAGATTACTGATTTGGGGAACAAATTATATATTTTGGAAAATTTGGCACCCATATTTACAAATTGCAAGAATTTATGACGTTTTCTCTAAACTTCAAAACCTTGTTAACCTTTTTGGAACCATTAAAAAATACAAATGGTCAGAACCATGTGGTGAGGGGTGTCCTCTGGAAACCAGGTTTCTATTCATGTTTTTCTTATTTCTCTTTTTCTATACTTTTTCCTATTTCTTCGTTTGTCTTTTCCTGGGGTTTTGTTAAGGAGGGGAAGGGGTTGGGGTTTTACACCATCTTGTATAATGGACTTTATATTAATATTTGATTATTGATTTTTACATTTGGTTATGATTACATGTATGAAAAATGTTTAAATAAAATTTTCCCAAAAAACCAATGGCAATATTTTATAGAAGATAAAAAGTGTTATTTTTGCATCACATTTTTCAAATTTCAAAGACTTTCACTGAAAGCATGACATACCCATAATGTGGATAAGATCTGTCAGAATGAAACATCTAAAAATAATACTTATACAATAACACTAGCAGTATGTAGATAAAGTCCGCATCGGACTTGTCAGCCACAAACGAGCCTGCAGCTGACATGGACTTTTTACCCCCTCCATAAATCTTCGTCCGCGAAGCCAAGCCAAAGAAGAAGATGTAGATAAACTAGTAAAACTGTCACCAAGACTGGAACACTAAATTCACATATCCTCAAAGAAAAAAGCAGCTTGCAATGATTTTTTGTCGCACAAAGAAACACTCCACAAATTGCACTCTTATTTTTCTACAATTCAAATAAGATGGAACTTAGCTAGGCACTAAAGTAAGCTGTACTCAAATCACATCTTTAGGGATAGAAAGTGTTATTTATAGCCAAAATAAAAACAACGGAGAAACTGACAGGTCAGGCTTCTTTTTAAATTTAGACATATAGCACAGTAACAGGCTGTTTCGGCCCAGAAGCCTGTCAGAAAACCCATGCAGACATGGGGTGAACATACAAACTCCTTACAGACAGCACAGGATTTGAACGTCTGTCCTGATTGCTGGTACTGTTATAGTGCTGTGCTAACCACTACGCTAACCATGTCGCCCCTTCTGTGGGGAGACAGTTAATTTTAAAGTCCAAGACTCTATCAAAAAGTTAGCAAGAAAACTATTCTGAAATAAAAACCACAACATTACCGCACAGAAAACAGGCCATTCGACCCTTCTGATCTGTTCCGACCAATAAAATGAGCTCGTCCCAATGAGCTGCTCTCATTCTATAACTCTCCAGACCTCGCCTATCCATGTATTTATCCAATTTATTTTTAAAAATCAAGATTGAATCTGTATTCACTATATCCGATGGCAGCTCATTCCACACTCCTACCACTCTCTGGGTGAAAAACTTTGCCCGAATGTTCCCCTTATACCTCTCCCCTTTCAGCCTAAAACTATGACCTCTTGTATTTATCTCCCCCAATTTAAGTGGAAACATCCTGCACACATCTCTCTATACCCCCTCATAATCTTATAAACCTCTATCAAGTCTCCCCCCCATCCTTATTTGTTCCAAGGAGTATAGTCCTAACCCGTTTAATCTTTCCCAGTATCTCAACTCCTGAAGACCCGGCAACATCTTAGTAAATCTTCTCTGTACTCTTTCAATCTTAATTACATCTTTCTTGCTGCTGGATGACCAGAACTTCACACAATATTCTAAGTCTGGTCTCACCAATGACTTGAATAATTTCAACATAACATCCCAACATATACTCAATACTTTGATTTATAAAGGCTAATGTGCCAAATGCTTTCTTTACAACCCTGTCCACATACAACGCCACCTTCACTTTGCTCCTCCACACTCCTCAATGGCCTATCATTTATTATGTATGACCTACCCTGATTCGCTCTTCCTATGTGCAATGCTTCACACTTAACTGCCCCAATTTCCCAGCTGGTCCAGATCCAGCTTTGAAAATCTTCTTCACGGTCCACAATGCCTCCTATCTTTGGGTCATCAGCAAATATGCTGATCCAATTCACTACCTTATCACCTAGGTCATTTATATAGATAAACTATAATGGCTCCAACACAAATCCATGAGGCGCTCCACTTGACACAGACCTCCGCTCTGAGAAGCAACCATCTACCACCACTGTTTTCTTCCACCAAGCCAATTTGGAATCCAGTTTGTATACCTATTCTCCTAACCTTCTGAACCAACCTCTCAAGTGGAACCTTGTCAAAGGCCTTACTAAAGTCCATATAGACAACATCCACAGCCTTTTTCTCTCATCAACCTTGGTAACTTCTTCAAAAAACACGACCTATCATGCACAAATCCATGGCACTGTCCTTAATCAGCTGATGACGGTCCAAATAACTATATATCCTATCTCTCAGAAGTCCTTCAAATAATTTACATATTACTGACATCAGGCTCACTTGTTTATTACTCTTGGAGCCATTCTTAAACAACAGGACAACATGAGCCACCTTACAATCCTCCGGCACCTCCCCCGTGACTAAGGATATTTTGAATATATCTGCCAGGAGCCCTGCAATTTCAGCACTCGTCTCCCTCAAGATGTGGGGGAAATGTATCTTGTCTGATTTGTCTACCTTTATTCATTGCAAGGCAGCAAGCACCTTCTTCTCCTTAAACCCCATATGCTCCATGACACTTCTATCTGATTTCTTTCCATCTTTATTCACTATACCCGTTTCCTGCCAAAGCACCTCCATGTCTTCTTTTTGCTTTCCTAATTTCTTTCTTTGGCATTCTCTTACATTTTCTATACTCTGCAAGTTGCTAATTTCCTCCTTGTTGCCTATACTGCATTTATAGCCACCTCTTTTTCTTAACCAACTCTCCAATATCCCTTGAAAACCAAGGTTCCCTATGTCTGTTAACTTTGCCCTTATTCCTGGTAGGAACATACAATCTCTGCACTCTCAAAATTTCATCCTTGAAGGCCTTCCACCTGCTGGATGCATCCTTGCCAGAAAATAACTTATTCCAATTGACTCTTCCAAGATCCTTCTTCGTTTCCTCAGAATTGGCCTTTCTCCAATTCAGAACCTCAACTTGAGGTCCAGACCTATCCTTCTCCATAATTAACTTGGAACTGATGATATTATGATCACTGGACCAAAAATGCTCATCTACACGTACTTCTGCCACCTTCCTTAGTTGTTTGTTGTTGTTTAAACATTGATACAAGTGATTTGCTGTTGCTACTGAGTTTTTAAAAAAATGACCAAAAAAATTGTTTGTCCAACATAGGCCTGATCCTGAACATTTTGAATAATCAGAGTTGTACTGCAATACAGGTAACACCCCCCTCCCCCCCCCCATTACAGAGAAAAGATGTGTGTATCAGACAGCCACATCTTCATATTGTCAAAACACTGGTTGAGGAAAAACTGTATTCACTGTTTTCTTTAACCTCACCCACATACATTTCAAGAAAGAATTTTATTCTTCATTGGGCAGCATTGATAGACCTGGGTTCAAATCTGGCACTGTCTGTAAGGAATTTGTATGCTTTCCCCATGAACGTGGGTTCCTCCAAGTGTTTTGGTTTCTTCCTGCTTTTTAAAGTCAGACAGGTTAGTAGGTTTATTAGTTACATGGGTGTGTGGTGATGTGTGCTGACCACCTGCTTCACAGTCTGGTATGGGGCACCAATACGCCTAAGCTTAAAGCCCGACAAAAGGTAGTGGACACAGCCCAGGACATCACCAGCAAAACCCTCCCCACCATAAAGAATCTCCATAATCACCCAGCGTACACTCTATTCTCGTTGCCACCATCAGGAAAGAGCTATAGGTGCCACAAGACTTGCACCACCAGGTTCACGAACAGCTGTAACCCCTCCATTAGTTACCTTTACGACAATTAGGGACTCATTTAAGTACTCTTATTTTTGCATTTTATTCAAGTTTTTCCCTCTCTGTATTGGACAGTTTGTTTACTTTTTAAAATTTGTTTACATGTGGACATAGTATAGTTTTTTGCACTGCCCACAGGAGAAAGCATCTCTGGGTTGTAAGTGATGTCATGTATGTACTGTTACAGGTCCAGAGGACCCCAAAACCCAGCAGCAATAGAAATTCACTAAGACAAATGGTTCCTTAAATAAAAGTCATTTTTAATTTTCTTTAAACTTTAATGCTTGTGCTTTGCTCAACTTATTTACCAGAATTATCATTTGAATGTTTAAAGCAGAAGCACAAAGCAACATTTATATAACGTAAAAGTGTATTGCTCCAGCGGTCTGACAGACATCTAAAACACAGTGGAGAATTAGTTCAGTGGAAGATTCTCCATTTTTATTAGTACAATATTGCCCTGCAGCACCTCAACTTCCTGAGAAGGTGGAGGAAAGTTCATCTCCCACCCTCCATCCTCACTACATTCTATAGAGGATGCATTGAGAGTATTTTGAGCAATTGCATCACAGCCTGGATTGGAACCTGTAAGCTGTCAGACCCCATGATTCTGCAGAGGATAGTGAAGTCTGTGAATAAGATCATTGGGGGCTCTCTTCTAACCACGATGGGACATCTACAAGACATGATGCATGCAGAAAGCAATAAACATGGTAAAGGATTTCTCATATCTCTCACATAAGCTTTTCTCCCTTCTGCCATTTGGTAGGAGGTACTGTAGCAGTCAGGCCCTAATGTTCAGATTCTACAACAGTTTCTTCCACGCCCCCCCCCCCCCCTCAAAGTCATCAGGCTCCTGAATTCCCAGATCATATGTGGATAGTGTTCCATAGACTTTTATTGTATATTAATATTTTAACATATTTATGCAAATCTGCTCTATGGCCCTAGAGAAACACTATCTCGTCTTTACCATGTAATCCATAGTGTGAACAATAAATAAAGGTGTCTTGACACGACACAAGATAATTTTATACAATACAAAAATCATTAAGACCATCATAAGGCAACAGTTTCTTTTGCCTGATGAAGTTATGGACACCTGAAAAGATGATTAAAGAAAAAGCATCCAAAAAATGCAGGTCCTGGCAACAGATACAATTATGACACTAGCTGACAAAAGAGCTATGAAAATAGAATAAAGACAGAAAGATATCAGAACACATGACACAGGGTCTTTTTTAAAATGTCCATAAAATTATTGATTGAAGATGAGGAAATTGCATTCAAGGTGTATGATTTCTTTATCTTGTTTTACATTAGAAGAAGATACCATTTCACACGTCAAGGGAATCAGTAGTGGATCAAGTATGGATCAACTCAAATAGAAACAAGAAAATATCATCTCAGGTTCCAATGGAAGTGCACAAAAGCATTGAAAAGTTTCAGATCTTGAGACCCATGACAAATTAGATTAGAAAGTGTGCGTGCCTCTTTGCTAGTTAAGCAAGGAAAAGCAGGAAGATAACTCTGACCTCAGGAGTCCCCAATTCTTTGGGCTTGGACTGCCACTTCAGGGTCTGAAGAGAAATCCCATGAAAATTATCAACGCATCGGACACTGGGAAGGCACAGTGCTGTCAGACAGCACACAATGCTCGTTCTACCCCACAAACGACAAAGTTGAAGATCAGCTCTTTTTTAAAAAATGCCTCACCCTAACTGAGCAACCCAGAACTGAGAATCAAAATAAATTATGAATCATAACTCCGCTTTTGGCTCGTGTCCAAACCAGTTTTGTTCACTACCTTGCAGGTGTTCTATTTTACATATAATGAGGTTAGACATTTGGTTAAATTGAAAAAAGCAAGCTCTGAGAGTTCATGAAACACAACACAAGCTGGATCAAGATGAAACTTCTCACCACAATGTCAACCATTCTATTTTTCTTTAATTAAAACATCCATACCTCCCAGTGCCTTTGAAAACCAGCCAACATACAAGAAGAATTCATCCTACCCCAGCCATACACTCTTCATCCCCTTCCCATTAAGAAGATTCACAAGTGAGGGATCATTTGATAGTTATTGTCAGAGAACATACATGACATCGCATACAACCTTGAGATTCTTTTCCTGCAAGCGCAGCAGCAGAATTGCCACTTATTGGCAATGCAAAAAAACTACACAATACAGACATGCAAACAAAAAGAAATGTAAACAACTGACTTTGCAATACAGAGAGAAAAACATGAACTGCAAAGTAAGAGTCCTTAAATGAGACCTTGATTGAGTTTATTGTTGAAGAACCAGAATCATGCTTCCAGATTCAAGGAGTTTCTTTCCTGCTGTTATCAGATTCCTGAATGAACCTCTATAATCATACTATTTTGCCCTTGCTACAGATCTCTCTGTCACTCTGCACATCTGTGCTGTCTTACTTGCTGTATAATTTAAGAGAGGTCTTGCTGGACATCACAAAACAACTCTCAATGCATCTTGCTACATCCGATTAACAGTGAACTTGTCTGTTCCTTCCACAAACTGGTATAATTGATCCAGACCAGATAACTCCAGTCAAGACAATCCTTTTCTACACAATAATGAAAACAGGATCAACAAGGGTCTTGCAAATGTGCTTGAATAGAATAGAAACCTATCACACAATAATTGCATTGAACATACATTGGTACATACTGTGACTTTATTCTTTTGCAAAAACCAAAAGTGCACAGTTTAAAAAAAAATAACCGAGAGCCAAGTCAAAACTACACTGAATTTTTTTCTCCTGTGCTAATACTAATACTCATCAAAGTGAAGGTTTCTCTTTCCCAATTGTACGACTTCAAAAATATTAAGGGTCAAGATCCAACAAATGGGCTAACAGTAGATGGGTTCAGCTGAACTCATGTTTAACAAGGATACTGCAAGGCAACAGGACAAAATTCAAGCCGCTTAAACTTTGATACACCAACAGTCTTAATGCTCTAATTTTCTTTGATCATAATCAGTAGGCCACGAATGCTCTGTGGTGTAAAATAAAATTTATGTGAACTACAATCTGTGAAGTTTCAATAAACATGCAGAGTTATGTGTACTGTTTAATTGAAGTACACTAGTTAGCTATGTTAGTAGTGTCCTTTTGCCCTAGAAAAACTTAATTTTGATCTTCCTCAACATACACACAGATGCCATGAAATTCAAAATCCCATTCAATCTTGTTATGGTCACTCTTTTGCAAATAGCTAGCCATATCCTTTGGTCCTGGATTGTAAATTTTCAAAAGTTAAAACACTAATCCATGACCAGAACTTGTATTTACAATTCTGAACTTTCTGTGCCAGCAGGTCAATTTTTAAAGTAAATCAAGAACATCAAAAGGTACAGATACTTTTCAAAACACTTTTCAAAACAATTTTGTAGCCACCCTACAAAATTATCATAATGTTAATTACTTCAAACATAGAAGAGCATGATAACTATTTGATACTTTCAGCGCCCTCTGTCATTCAATATCACAGCCAAATTATTTCACATAATATTCAGATTTATTATCAGAGTTCACACATGACTCACATAAACCCAGACATTCTTTTTCTAGTAGGGGAGGCAAAATTAACACAAACAAGAACTATAAACAGATAGCGAATGTAAACACAACACAGCAAGAATTTTTTTTTAAATCAGTTAAGTGCAAGAGTCCTAAAATTAGTCCATGATTGTTTGTTGTTGAGGAGTCTGATGGTGGAGGGGTAGCAGCAGTTCCTGAACCTGGTGGTGCAAATCTGGTGGCACCTATACCTCTTTCCTGATGGTACCAGCACAAATGGAACAGGTGGTAAGTGGTGTACCCTCTTATCCTCGAAAACCCTTAGTGCCCAAAAAAAAACCACTATCTGAAATATATTCAGTAAATTGACCTCCATAACCTCCTGTGATTAGAATTCCAGATTCTAAATGCTAGTACCTCACAATCATGATCTCACATTTAGACTCCCTGGTCAGACAAAACATTTTTTCCCTCATCTAGTCTATTAACCCCTGCCAAAATTTTGAATATTTCAATGAGATCTCCATTCTATAGAAGAGCTATATAATACAGGTGGACTCCTACTTACAATGGGGTTTGGTTCCGTGACTCGCATCTCAAGGTGAAATTATCGTGTCTACCTGTACAGGTAGTTTTCTGAGCCACTCCTGCCGGGGACTTCCTGGCATCCCTGCTCCTGCCAGGGGCCTCCCAGCAGCAGAGGGGACTTCAAAGAAGGAAAAGCAACCATGCTGATACAGATAGACCCTGCCTTAACTTTATTCAAAACAGAAATAATGCAAGTCAGAACATCATAAATTAGGGTCTAAATGTCGTAAAGTAGCCATCAGTCCTCCTATCCCTTTGCTTAATGGGTTTGGTTATTCGAATAACTCAATTACATGTAGTAATACAGTGAAACTTTTATAAATTTATTGATAAATTTAAGTACCTCAATCTACTGCACAGGGATTCTCACTTTTGGACCTTATTGATTTTTTTTTCCTCTGTATGCAGTTCAGTTTGTTTACATTTCTTTATTTGTTTACATGTGCACATTGAGCACATTTTATTTTGCACTTCCAAGCAGTAGTTCTGCAGGTAAAAGACTCTCAGGGTTGTGTGTGATGTCATGTATGTACTCTGACAATAACCCTGAACTTTGAAATTTAACTCATGGCAGAGTTCAATATGAACATTGGAGAAAACAATTCTTCCTCACCCAAGCACATTTAATATGATAAATTTTAAAATGATTGAAGCAATGCAATAACTGGGCTTTCCTTGACAAAAGGCTCGGGCCCCGAAACGTTGGTAAAATCCCTTTGCTTCTTACAAATGCTACACACCTACTAAGTTTCTCCTATTTATTAACTCAATAGACTGCAGCACCTGGGTAGCCCTCCTGGGACCCAGGTGCAATTAGTGGGCCAAAGGTATGATATTCTGATGCGGCATGCATTCAAGGGAACGGTCAGTGATTTTTCCCATCCACCACCCCACTGGCCGTCAGCTGCCCCCTGACCCCTCTCCTCTAACCCCCCCACCTCCCCCGGCAACCAACCTGTCTGCTCCCGCCGATTGTGGCATCCACCCCACCCCCCCACAGCAGCAACCTCTCCCCATGTCAGCGATGTCACTCCCCCCAATTGTGCCCCCCCCCGCCATGGCAGCTACCCCTCTCTTCACAGCAGATGCTTCAACCGGGGTTTCCCTGCACAGGAGTAACTGGGTTGGCCATTTTAATTTTCAGGCCACCATTGAACAGGACCTAGGTAAGTTTAACTAGGTTCCCTGACTACCTCCAAGGTAGGGCAGGGATCTGGTTGACTTTGAAGCCCGCTGACCAGGTCGGATCTTTTTACGCTGCCTTGTGAGCAGGGGACTAACCCTATTTTACAAGGCAGCTTGAATGTGCCTAATAACTGGCAATGCATACTAACACATGCTAACCCACTGTCCTAACTGGTAAAGTTATAAGTGTTCCATTATCAAGAGCAAATAGACAATCAACTGTTCAGAATTTAGACCCAACTCTTCAAACCACCAAGCACTTATGTAGTGCCAAAAAACACAGTGAAAATGCATATATTAAAAAGCTGTTTATGAGGTATTGTGTTAAAGAGCACATTCCCACCAAAAGAGCCAGTGTAAAAGAGCTATGGTAATAAGTTACCAGCCAAATTTAGGATGGACTGTAGTACCCATCATCAGCTTATGGACTTTTACTATGTGCTTAACAGTCACAACTTCTATAGACAATGGCTGCAAAAAAACTGACTTAAAACTGTTATAGCTTTTGGCATTTTACTATGTGCGAAACAGTTGCAAATTATGAGTACAATGGCTGTAGAGGAATTGACAGTATCATCCTGATTACGGGCTGATCCAGGCCAAGGTGCTCAAGATTGATACAGGACATGCCTGCAGCATGAGGTAACTGTTAACCCCTAATTAATAGGGTCTGGCCAAACTATACAAGTGTACCTGACAAGTGATGTACAAAAAGTAGCCTCGGAGCTCACTTGGTTATAGATATCTAAGCTTTATGGGTGAGACTCTGTAAATCAATTGAGCAAAGCAAGCTTGTGAATAAAGGGTGTATGGTTTAAAGTTCGTCAGGTCTGAACTGAAAGAAAGACAAAGTTCCACATTTTGGTGCTGCGAGTAGGGACCCAATAAGAGATAGAACCCACACCAAAACTTAAGAAGTGGATGAATGGATCACTTTAAACTTGTCTCTCTCTGCCAATTGTTTGTTTCCTCATTTTGGTTCAAGTCCCCTGGATGAAAATTATCGTTCAAATCCCCAGAATAATTGGGAAGTTTGAGTCTTCTTGGAAGTAAAAATGATGGGCACACAAAAGAATAAAGTGGGGAAAATAGTCAGTTACAGAAAATAGACAAATATCCAAATTATGAAAGAAATTGAGACAAGTGTCTTTTCAACTATTCTATATATTTCAGAAAAAAACGAATAGACTACAGGGGTACTTTTAATTTAAATTTAATATGGCTGGCTGAGCAGGGAATGTAGAAAGGAAGGGGGGGGGAGGAGGAGGAGTATGTCACCTGATTGGTCTATGGTGACAAGTGGCAGAAAGAAAAAAGACAAATTAAGTTGGTGGATCAACAGTAACCCCTTTCAGTTGGTCAGAATACCCCAACGTAAAGCCGCCTAAAATACCTGAATGCGGCTGATGGGAGGCCACCTGAAAGCGGAGAATCCTGACCCGAGGAGTACTTACCCAACCCTCCTCAGGTAGGTATATTCTCCGCTTCTGAGTGCTCCCCCTAGGCACCGGAAAGCATGCGGGTCTACAGCCACAGTCGACAGAAACCGGCATTTGCTCCACAGTGCCTCTCCCCGCTGCAGACCTTTCAGGTGCCAGAACTGCACTTTCAGCGCTTCCACCTGAATGTCGCTTCACACACACCCGCAGCTGGCTCCGGAGACACATTCTCCCAGCTACTTCACCTGAAAGCGGCTAATGCCAAGTGAAGAGGGATAGATAGATGTATATGACAAAAGTGTCTATCCGAAGAGTTGGCAGGAGTTGAGAGCAAATTGTGATGAATTAGATAAGAGTCAGAAACAAAAAGAGATGAGGGGGATTTTATTTTAAAAAGAGTAAAAACAGAGGATAGCGACAATGGTAAAAAAATTAAAACGGAAAAGAAAATGAAAAATAAGACCACCTCTATCCGATACTGATGATGACTGGACATCTGTTTTACCACTATTAAGCTCCCCACCACCATACAGCTGCCAGTCCTGCAGTCACTTTACCATCGCCCCGAACTTGGGCTATTAGTCTTTCCTCAATCAATACAACCTCAACATCAATTGTTCACAAGAACTGTTTGTAATCCCTAAGTTGGAAGATCAGGACCACTATAAGCCCTGGCCCCTGAGGAATTGTGTAAAAGAGCACACACACAGCAAAAGAGCCAGTGTACTACTTTACTAAGTAATAATTCACCTGCCAAATCAAGAATGTGCCTGTTACATGGCTTACATAGGTGCATAATGGTTGTGCCTTTATGTGGATAATGACTGTAGAGGAACTGACAAAGTTCCTGTTAAATGGCTTAACACATTACTGTGTGCATAATAGTACAATGGCTGTAGAGGAATTGACAGCACCCTCCTTGTTTTTGCCCAATGGGCTGATCAAGACTGCTGTGGTGCTTAAGATCAATAGTCTACAGCATGAGGCAACTGTGAAATCAATGGTGTCTGGCCACAATACACAAGTGGACCTAACAAATGATGTACAAGAAGCAACCTCAGACTGTTCAGGGACCACTTGTTATAGATATCTAAACTTTAGAAGAGATTCTGTCAATCAATTGAGCAAAGCAAGCTTGTGATGAGAAGGGTTGAGTTTGAAGTTCATCAGATCTGAAGTTATTCCCCAGGACTGAACCGAAAGGAGGACAAAGCTCCACAGACCTGTGAGAAGCAGAGGTGCCTTCACAGATTTCACTCGAGAAAAAAATTGAGAACAAAGAACATTTATTTTACAACAGTGCAAAGTTGGGTGCTTCCCCTTACCCTGCGAATACACACACATACTGGGGCTTACCCAACTTTTTATACATTCTATTTCAGTACAGAGGTACCTCCCCCCTTAACATTCTTCTGCCTCCTGGATTGGTTTAGCATTAGGATGCCTACGTGCAATTTATGTGCCTTTCTGTAAACTTGTTTACCAGGAAGTGTCATGTCTTTGTTCTTATTCATAAATCTCAACCCCCCAGGACTTACTAAATATCTACTTGCTATAAGACCTCTATTCTATTATACTTGCTTAACCCTTCCTCACATCCATTCTTACTCCACCCTTATTCAACCCATTCATTCCTATTTAGCACTTGCTTGACTTCCCATATTTCATTATCTCTCTCAGACCTCTTCTGAACTCTTTACCATAATGCTCAGGGCAAAAACCCAAGGATTTTGTAATTACTTGAAAACCACCTTAACTATCTTTTCCGCTAATTCCAGAGATTTGTTCCCATTGGCTCTGCTGTCCTTCACTCCTGCTGATCAGACCCGAGTCACCACCCACATTAGGCATGGCAAATATGACTAGCTAGCCATAACTAGGCAGACTGAACGGCAAATGGTTGAAATACGTCCCAGGTTCTGCACTCTCCCCCCCCCCCCATTAAAGTAACCATGATCTTAGATTGTAAACCCAGGAAAGACCCCAGATGACTTCCTAGGCCACTTTAATGTTGTCTATCCTGTACAGTTGGGGGTGGGGAGAATCAGCTGTATACTGCAAGAGACCAGCCCCGCAGTACTGTGCTCTCCTTCTTCAAGCCCTCCCCAATAAGGTAGCTGACAAAATTGAAAGTTAACAATATAAACTCATCAGATTCCACACAAGGATAACTTAATCAGGTTATGAACACCTTTTGGGACAATTCTGAAAACTTCTCTGATCAGAGTCAAGTCAGAGTACCTCCAGCAAAGGAAACACATGTGTCCCAAGTGGAGTAAGCCAGAGACCATGGGATGCATATCCAATGTCAAGAAATTATGGGAAGGCAGCTTCTGCAGTGGTAAGTAGGCAAACAAAAAAATTAATGAACGTGATTTCAGACTCAGCTTTGACGGAGAACTGTCGCGCTCACTTTGGAAAAAGAGACATGAAGTTTTCCTCCCACCTTCTTGGCTCCTCAAGCACTTTTGTTTGTGTAACAATGTTGTGCAAAGTGTAAGGAAGAAGGAGTTAAAAAAAACCTCAAGGTGAATGTACCATTAGCAGCAATTTGAAACCTGCCCTCCACCCTCCAGAGCGCTTCATTGGTAATAGAATAAATCTCCTCTTTCACCGAACATCTGCATTTCAATGGGCAGGGTTGATTCTTGAAAAAAGCCAGAAAGCACCAAGTGCATTCTTCAGCTGTCAAAGGGAAGGCTTCTCAAGAGCATCGATATGCATGCTACGTAATTGCTGCAATGTGTCTGAAACAAAGATGAGATCTGCTTCACTTGAGCTTTGTAGAATTAAATTGGCAGACTATCAATTTGATGTAAAAGCCAATTCACGCAGTAGCTTCACAGCTGCGGACATAAAAATGACAGTCCAGAAATTGTGTTCCACTCCTTCAGCGGTTCCAGCCCCACGTGCAAATCAAAAAGCCAATGGACTTCAAAAGAATGAAGAAACAACTTGAAGGCTATCAATATTGGAGGTTTAACCAATTTGAAGAGGATTTTAATTTGACGTGAACAACTGCTTACAGCCCAATGCCATGGGCAAACTATTTTACCGTGCAGCAACTAGGCTAAGAGAGCAAGGAAGTGCAGTCGTGAAATAAGCTCACCAGCAGGCAGATAAAATCAGTTTCAGTCATGGAGCAAGGATGCATGTACCTGAACCAGTGCCACCAGAAGATGCAGGTCAGCTTTTCTGGGAAGAAGTGGGTTGGCAGCTGGTGCCCGAAAACAGATCACACATGCTATTACCTAAAGAGGTGTCGTGGTAGAGGCTGCACCCTTCCATTGTACCCTCGCAGCACAACACACTGAACCCTTTGGTCTAGCATGCGCCTGCATTTGCACGGACTCGCGATGTGCTTTTGGAGTTGCCCATGATTTGGGTCTGTGGTAGCAGCATCGTGGATTCTCAACCTACTCGAGTGCCCCGATTAAAACTGCGATGTTTGTGTCTAACTTGCTGGCTTCTCTGTCCCAACCCTCCCACCTGGCAATAATTAAGTGTGATGCGCACACTGAAGCCCAGGACCTAATTTCCCTGGGGAATGCCCCTCCTGATGCAACCACAAAGGCTGCTGCTATCCCTTACTGTCTATTCAGATGGAGACAAACAACTATTGAATAGAGCAGCCCTGCCTGACATGGGGAGTACATTAAAAGTTCAGGGGATGCCCCTGCAAATCCAAATAAACTATGAAAACAGCAGGGGTGCACCAGAAATCCCAAAACTCTGTACTAGACAGGCTTGTGTACCTGATGCATTTTTACCTGTGTGGCTTAATTATATACATGCAATAACATTTGGGTAAGGAGGGAATGGAAGGAGTGGCATTACAAACTTGAGAAGAGGCAAAAAGAAAGGCACAGGAATGTATCACTGCCCTCCGAGTAGGTCACGAGACCATTTGAGTGTATACTCATTTGATTTTATGGAATTGTCTCGAGTACACAGCTACAAGTACAATCTTGTTATTGATCTTTTTAGTAGATGCACAGTGGCAGTACCAACAGAAAACACCAAAGCAGAAGCAATGGTAACAATTATATAACAGGAAATAATAACGATTTGGACTCCTGACCATTATTAGTATTTTACTTCAAAAGTAAATGAAGAACTATGCCAGCATAGCAAAATAAAACAACAATTTCATTGCAACCATCACCTACAGGCAGCAGGAATTGTGGGGAAAACAAATGAAACATTGAAAAATAAGTTCACCAAACTAACTGAAGGAGGACTAAACTGCTTGGAAGTACTAGCTCTGACCCTTTGAAATTAGAATTATGTATTTTCACTCATAACATGCACACAAATGTAACGTACAGAAAATCAAATTGTGTAAAAAGATTTTTGTGTAACATGCACATGCATATAACACGCGGGTGTAGTATTCGAAATTCCAACTGGCAAAATTTACATTTAAATGGGACACAAAGCACCCAGTATCTGCCATAGTTAATCTCCCACAACTAACACCCGAACAAACTTCCCCCAAAAGTGTCAATCGCCCATTATATATATATATATATATATATATATATATATATGTGTATATATAGATGATATCCTGCACAGCATCACATTAACATGCTTTGGAGAGGAAACAATTAAATAGATTGAAGACAGGTTTCAGAGTTAAACAGGATTTTAATTCTATTGTCTCAAATCAAAGGCACATGATATGTTAATCTCCTCCTTCAGGGACTGGTCTGGACAATTAATAATAGGCTTCTTTCTCAGGTGCATTCTCCACTAAAAATGCGCCTGAAGTAGAAGAAGCGGTCCGTTGAATTGTCGTTCAGGTGGTGGTGCTAAAAGCACAGCGCTGGCCACCTGAAGGGACAGCTGCACAGGATGCGCCTCTGAGCGCACTCCGGCTCCTGTCCCTTTGGGCTATCAGATGGCTGGCTGTCAGAGTTGGGACAGCCGGCATGGGCTATCAGCACAGGGACGTCCCCAAACTGACCCCGCTGCCTACTCCCCCAACAGCCCAATATCAATCCCCACACTGTGGGGCGGCCGGCGCGGGCTGCAGGGGTTGGGGCGGCCGGCGCGGGCTGCAGGGGTTGGGGCGGCCGGCGCGGGCTGCAGGGGTTGGGGCGGGCGGCGCGGGCTGCAGGGGTTGGGGCGGGCGGCGCGGGCTGCAGGGGTTGGGGCGGCCAGCGCGGCTGCAGGGGATTGGGCGGCCTGCAGCGGTGTGGGGACTGATATCGGGCTATTGGGAGAGAGCAGGGCAGAGGGAGGGGAGCTGTCAGGCACTGCCAGCTGACTGTCATCCCCTTAGCAGCCGATTTCAGGCAGCTGTATTCAGATGGCTGGGGGGACCACTGTACTGCGGCAATTATCCCTCTCGGAGGAGGGTTACAAAAGGTCGCCTCACAGGCGCCTCCTGCGCATTCAAGTGGCCTCCTAACAGCCACATATTGCCATAATATGTGGCTTTACAAGTGGGAAATTTGGCCACCTGAAAGTGCCTACTGATAAGATGCAGTGCCCAAGTCAGAATGTCCTATTTATAGGAATACCTTGGCACTTAGTACAGAGATGTTACAAAGATCAAAATTTCCCATGCTCACTAAAAATTGTACCCATTCTATCATTGCCTCGATTACATTCTCATACTCGCTATAATTCCATGTTCACTATAAATTGTGCCCATTCTCTCATTGCCCCTATTATATTCTCATATTCACTTTAATATTCCCACGCTCGCTATAAATTGCTGGTTCGACTTTCTCACGCCCGCTATTAATTGAGCGCATTCTTTCAACAATAAAAGTATCCTCGTATAAGCAAGCACAAGCATAATAAACACGAGGGTGGGTGACCTGGTTTGTAACATACGCATATAATGCACGCATTATATATGCAAAATACGGTACACCACATACTGGCACAGGACTAACCCCAGGGGGAAATATTGTTTGGAAAACTGCTGTGCACACCTTGGGCAGCAGATAAAAACATAGAAGTGTATCTTGACCCACATGTCCTTAGTGAAGGAATGATTACTTATGTACAAGAACTAAATGAAATTTTTAAGACTTTGCATTCGTAGGTAGTAATGTCCATAGAACGAAGGAGTACATCATAGGACTCTTACCAAAAGATCCAGTCCAGACATTACCTTCTGATATGGGATTGGGAGTGGAAAATGTTGGCACCAAGGCGGAAAGGCCCCTTCCACGTATTACTCACCACACCCATAGCAATAAAAGTTGACGAGCAACCTCGGTGGATCCATCATACCAACTGTAAAAAGATTAGCACAGAAAAAGGACAGCATGATGCAACAGAGTACAAGCGAGAACCCTGACCAGGCTCCTGAGTGGCCAAAATGTACAATTATTGGACATGGATGTTTTGGACTTTGTTTTGGGCATCTTAGTAATGAGTGACAATAAAGGAGACAAGAGAATCCATACAAGACATCTAAATTGAATGGCATGACAAAACTTATTTACGCATGTATGTTGAAAATATGAAGGTGTCCCTCTGTTGGACCTGTACCTATAGACCAACCTATAGTGGTCAAGGGATTCCTATGGTAGCAATATCCTTTAACGATACAGAACATCTAGCACTCCAACTGGATTCACAAGTGGTAATGAGGAAACGTACAGGAGGGAGTTAGATCAGCTCTTTGAGTGATGTCAAAACAATAACTTTGTACTCAAAGTTAGCAAAAACAAGATGATTGTGGACTTTATGAGGGAGTCAGGGGAACACAACCACTCCTTATCTAGGGCTCAGTAGTGAAGAGGCTCAAGAATTTCAAATCCAGAGTCACGTGATACAGATGAGGGAGTAGACACACAGATCAGAGCTTGAGGGAAGGCAAAGTGAAACTAACGAGAAACAGGCAGAAAAATAAAAGTGCCAGAGAAATAATAAACATCAAAGGAATGAAGAGGAAGGATAAGAAATCGATCTCAAAAGAATTGTCCAATCCAGCGTCCCACGACAACCAGGAGCAGTGATCTTGAGTTGGGGAAGCAGGCAGAGCCTGCTTGAGGCATTCGTAGGCAGAGAAAAAGGGTACAGAGTTACGACCCGCCCCGCAAACAAATGACCCACCTGGATCAGCCAGCCGTGATCTTGACGGCACCGAATCACACCCATTGGCGGGCCTGGGAAAGAGCGCAGGCAACGCCATAGGAGAGGCGATCCCTGTGCCACAAGGTGAGCCCAACAAGTGGCAGAAGAGGCCAGTAGAGGCATTGGCACTGAGAACGTCGAAGGTAGGAGGAAGGAGCAAGCGACTTCGAAAGGCCGAGAGAAAAAAATACAGGCAGCACCATGGAAGCAATTTTACGACCAGTGGCTGTGGGTGCAAAGGAAAGAGATGGACCGGTAGAGTTCGAATGGGTAAAGTCCTCTTCTACCCAGACACAAGTGCAGTGCTTTTAAAAAGACGCAATGAGTTTGACCCAGTTAAGAAACTTTTAAGGAATAAGGGAATCGACTTTGCATTGTTACACCCAGTGACCCTGAAAGTCTTTTTGCCTGATGACGAGAAGAAATTCTTTACAGAAGTAAAGAGGCATTAAGATAGCAAACACTTTGGTTGATGATCCCCAAGACAGATAACAGGAGAGTGGGCCAAAGGGAAAAGACAATCTAGTTGTAAATTATGTAAATATAACAGGAATAATTGTTACACTTTATCATGAATGTTAAAGTTTAAAAAAGTTTATTGGGAGCTCTGGAGTGGCTAAGGAGGTGGTGAGGCTGGAAGATGGGTTCAATGAGCATGTTCCAGGATGAGGAGGAAGATGGCGCCAAATGTTTTTGGGCTAGTGCTGGGGGAGAGGAAGAATACGTGCCTGGGGAGGAGACACAATGATTGTATGTTACTTGCTGTTTGTTTTTACTTTTTGTTTTAGTTTTTTCAGAATTTATTTTGAATATGGTTGACTGAGTCTAAAAATCATGCAATATGGACTACTGGGAGAAAGGAAAAGGGAAGGTACCTGGGGAAGAGCTCTCGGATGATGGATGAAACAATTAAATTTTTAATAGCTAAAATGAGACAGAAGAGAAAGAGTATCTAGGCACATTTTTTTTAAATGCAGGTGGATGTGGCTTTTTTTTAAAACAAGAGACCCGTCTTATGAGTTGCAACCATCACAAATTAAGAAGGGGTTTGGAGGGGCACGTGATAGTTTCTTCTATAATTCTAAGGCTAGGGGAGTAGTTATTTTAATAAGGGAAAATATTCTCAAAGGTGGAAGAAATGGTTATAGACTCAGTGAGAAGATTTGTAATGGTACAATGTCAAATATATTCAGAATCATGGACACTAATGAATATATTTACCCCCAATTTTGATATTGAAAAATTTATACAAAGTGTCTTTTTATGCTTCTCAGAAGAGCAGGATAATGTCTTAATTGAAGAGGATTTTAGCTTATGCCTGGATCCGGTATTGGATAAGTCAGCGAATAAGGTGACATGGGCCAAGGCAACAAAAACAACTCTGGCCATCATGAAGGAGGTAAATCTGGTGGATGCCTGGAGACAGTGGCACCCAAAGGAGAGGGATTATTCCTTCTACTCAACACGATTCTTGCACCAGAATTGATTCATTTCTGGCCTCGGCCCAGCTACAGGGTAGGATTGTGGAAGCCGAGTACATGGTATGACGTTCACCTTTGACTTTAACTATTCTCAAGTCAGAAAAGCTACGGCGGCCAGGTGGCGCCTAACTTGTTGCTATTGAGAAAACCAGAACTTTGTAGATACATTAGGGCTCAAATTGAAATATCTTGCGAGACAGAACGTACCTATACTTCCAACAAATTTCGGATACAGGATACATTAAAAGCTTACTTGAGAGGTCAGATAATTGGATATACTAAAGGCATTAAGAAAGAATATATGAGGGAGATAACTCAATTAAAAAAGGACTACCAAAAATCAGGCTCTGAGGAAAAATATAGATTAAATAAAAATCTCAAGTACAACTCTATACAAACATATAAATGGAAAAAGATGCTACGAGCTGAGGAAAAGAGCACATAAGGGACTGTCTTGGCATTTGTCCACAAGGACAATAAATGCGATTCAAAAAGAGAATTTCATACAAACCGAAGGAAATAAACAAAGCATTCAGACAGTCTTATAAGCAATTGTATAAATCTGAGTCATCGGGTGATTTTGAGAAAAATTTAAAAATTCTTATCTAATTTGGAATTATCAAATTTAGAACTGGAGGAGCAGGAGGATTGCACACTCCCTTCTCTGAGGAAGAAATAGTTAAAGCACTGAGCTCGCTACAAACTAATAAAATCTCTGGAATTTTACGAAGAGTTCAAGGACCTTTTGACTCATGGAGTGGTGGAACAGGTGGCTGAAGCCCATACTCACCTGGAGTCCATCTCAATGGCAATAATTACTGTGATTCCCAAAAAGGGGAAGGATCCACTGAAGCCGTCTTCTTATAGGCCAATCTCACTTCTGCATACAGTCTATAATAGTCAAAGCTCTGGCAAACCGATTGGCTTGAAATTTACCAAACCCTTCCTTGATGCAAGATGACCCCAGCCACTCGCATTTGACTTTGATTGCAAAATTACTTCAGTGTAATGTCAATTGTCAAAAGACCGAGGAGCAAGTGGTTATGAAGTACAGAACTTCAAGTAGCTTTGAATAAATTAACTTGGAAATATGAGTTAGGGGGACTACGTTTACCACATTTTCAAAATTATTATGAGGCACCTCAACTTAAATGTATTCGTTCGTTGATGGATTTGGTACGGCCTTCTAGTTGGGCTAAAATTGAGATGGCAAGTATTTCTGAATTTGAAATGCATCAATTTTTGTTTAGGTGGAATATGAATTTGTTACAACAGTATAATGAGCCCGGGTAAGAAACCTGCATAGGAGAAGGCCACTCCGATATAAAACCTACGACCCAAGGACCTCGCTGCCACGTCCCAGCTTGCTTGGCCACGGCACACGAACCATGGGTGTAAAGGGTGGGGCCAGTACTGCGCACACTGCACTCCACCTAAAAGCTCCTTTGCGCAGGCCCGAGGACAGGTCCACGTCCTCCCCCTCCACGTCCTCCCCCTCCACGTCCTCCCCCTCCACGTCCTCCCCCTCCACGTCCTCCCCCTCCACGTCCTCCCCCTCCACGTCCTCCCCCTCCACGTCCTCCCCCTCCACGTCCTCCCCCTCCACGTCCTCCCCCTCCACGTCCTCCCCCTCCACGTCCTCCCCCTCCACGTCCTCCCCCTCCACGTCCTCCCCCTCCACGTCCTCCCCCTCCACGTCCTCCCCCTCCACGTCCTCCCCCTCCACGTCCTCCCCCTCCACGTCCTCCCCCTCCACGTCCTCCCCCTCCACGTCCTCCCCCTCCACGTCCTCCCCCTCCACGTCCTCCCCCTCCACGTCCTCCCCCTCCACGTCCTCCCCCTCCACGTCCTCCCCCTCCACGTCCTCCCCCTCCACGTCCTCCCCCTCCACGTCCTCCCCCTCCACGTCCTCCCCCTCCACGTCCTCCCCCTCCACGTCCTCCCCCTCCACGTCCTCCCCCTCCACGTCCTCCCCCTCCACGTCCTCCCCCTCCACGTCCTCCCCCTCCACGTCCTCCCCCTCCACGTCCTCCCCCTCCACGTCCTCCCCCTCCACGTCCTCCCCCTCCACGTCCTCCCCCTCCACGTCCTCCCCCTCCACGTCCTCCCCCTCCACGTCCTCCCCCTCCACGTCCTCCCCCTCCACGTCCTCCCCCTCCACGTCCTCCCCCTCCACGTCCTCCCCCTCCACGTCCTCCCCCTCCACGTCCTCCCCCTCAAAACATGCTCACAAACTCAAGTTAGCATGCTGGAACATCAGAACCATGCTAGACAAGGCTGACAGCCACCGACCTGAACGTCGGTCTGCCCTCATTGCACATGAACTCCTCAGACTTGACATCGACATAGCCGCTCTCAGTGAAGTCCGCCTGGCAGATGTAGGCAGCCTCCAAGAATGCGACGTGGGCTACACACTGTACTGGTCTGGCAAGCCTTTGGATGAATGACGCCTGTCTGGTGTAGGCTTCATGGTCAAGAACTCCATTGTCTCCAAACTCGAAAACCTTCCGACAGGCCACTCGGACCGAATCATGTCCATGCGACTCCCCCTTCAAAACAAGCGTCGCATCACCCTCATCAGTGTCTATGTTCCAACCCTCCAGGCGGAACCAGCAGAAAAGGACAAGTTCTACACTGACCTGCGCAACCTCATCCAACGCACCCCTACAGCCGACAAGGTTGTCATCCTTGGCGACTTCAACGCTCGCGTCGGCAAAGACTCAGAAACCTGGCAGGAATCCTGGGCAAGCATGGTGTCGGCAAGTGCAACGACAATGGGCGCCTCCTGTTGGAGCTCTGCGCAGAACAGCGGCTTGTCATTACAAACACCCTTTTTCAGCAGAGGGACAGCCTTAAGACTACCTGGATGCATCCCCGATCCAAACACTGGCACCTCCTGGACTACATCCTGGTGCGAGAAAGTGACAAACGAGATGTGCTCCACACCAGGGTCATGTCCAGCGCGGAATTCCACACTGACCACCGACCTTCACTTCAAGCCAAAGCCCAGGAACAGTAAAGCCCCCAGAAAGAGGTTCAATGTTGGAAACCTGCAGTCAGACGAAGTGAGAGGAAACTTCCAGGCAAACATCAAAGCAAAGCTCGATGATGCAATCCACCTCACGGACCCGTCCCCTGAAACCCTCTGGGATCAGCTGAAGACTATCATACTGCAATTCACTGAAGAGGTACTGGGCTTCTCCTCCAGGAAAAACAAGGACTGGTTCAACGAAAACAGCCAGGAAATCCAGGAGCTGCTGGCAAAGAAGCGAGCTGCCCACCAGGCTCACCTTACAAAGCCGTCCTGTCCAGAGAAGAAACAAGCCTTCCGTCGCGCATGCAGCCATCTTCAGCGCAAACTCCGGGAGATCCAAAATGAGTAGTGGACTAGCCTCGCCAAGCGAACCCAGCTCAGCGCGGACATTGGCGACTTCAGGGGTTTCTACGAGGCTCTAAAGGCTGTGTACGGCCCCTCACCCCAAGTCCAAAGCCTGCTGCACAGCTCAGACAGCAAAGTCCTCCTAAGCGACAAGATCTCCATCCTCAACCAATGATCAGAACACTTCCAATCTCTTTTCAGTGCCAACCGCTCAGTCCAAGATTCAGCCCTGCTCCAGCACCCTCAACAGCCCCTAAGGCTAGAGCTGGATGAGGTCCTCACCCAGGATGAGACATATAAGGCAATCGAACAACTGAAAAGTGGCAAAGCAGCAGGTATGGATGGAATTCCCCCCCAGAGGTCTGGAAGGCTGGTGGCAAAACTCTGCATGTCAAACTGCATGAGTTTTTCAAGCTTTGTTGGGACCAAGGAAAATTGCCTCAGGACCTTCGTGATGCCACCATCATCACCCTGTACAAAAACAAAGGCGAGAAATCAGACTGCTCAAACTACAGGGGAATCACGCTGCTCTCCATTGCAGGCAAAATCTTCACTAGGATTCTCCTAAATAGAATAATACCTAGTGTAGCCGAGAATATTCTCCCAGAATCACAGTGCGGCTTTCACGCAAACAGAGGAACTACTGACATGGTCTTTGCCCTCAGACAGCTCCAAGAAAAGTGCAGAGAACAAAACAAAGGACTCTACATCACCTTTGTTGACCTCACCAAAGCCTTTGACACCGTGAGCAGGAAAGGGCTTTGGCAAATACTAGAGCGCATCGGATACCCCCCAAAGTTCCTCAACATGGTTATCCAACTGCACGAAAACCAACAAGGTCAGGTCAGATACAGCAATGAGCTCTCTGAACCCTTCTCCGTTAACAATGGCGTGAAGCAAGGCTGTGTTCTCGCACCAACCCTCTTTTCAATCTTCTTCAGCATGATGCTGAACCAAGCTATGAAAGACCTCAACAACTAAGACGCTGTTTACATCCGGTACCGCACGGATGGCAGTCTCTTCAATCTGAGGCGCCTGCAAGCTCACACCAAGACACAAGAGAAACTTGTCCGTGAACTACTCTTTGCAGACGATGCCGCTTTAGTTGCCCATTCAGAGCCAGCTCTTCAGCGCTTGACGTCCTGTTTTGCGGAAACTGCCAAAATGTTTGGCCTGGAAGTCAGCCTGAAGAAAACTGAGGTCCTCCATCAGCCAGCTCCCCACCATGACTACCAGCCCCCCCACATCCCCAACGGGCACACAAAACTCAAAACGGTCAACCAGTTTACCTATCTCGGCTGCACCATTTCATCAGATGCAAGGATCGACAACGAGATAGACAACAGACTCGCCATGGCAAATAGCGCCTTTGGAAGACTACACAAAAGAGTCTGGAAAAACAACCAACTGAAAAACCTCACAAAGATAAGCGTATACAGAGCCGTTGTCATACCCACACTCCTGTTCGGCTCCGTATCATGGGTCCTCTACCGGCATCACCTACGGCTCCTAGAACGCTTCCACCAGCGTTGCCTCCGCTCCATCCTCAACATTCATTGGAGCACTTTCATCCCTAACGTCGAAGTACTCGAGATGGCAGAGGTCGACAGCATCGAGTCCACGCTGCTGAAGATCCTGCTGCGCTGGGTGCGCTGGGTGGGTCACGTCTCCAGAATGGAGGACCATCGCCTTCCCAAGATCGTGTTATATGGCGAGCTCTCCACTGGCCACCGTGACAGAGGTGCACCAAAGAATAGGTACAAGGACTGCCTAAAGAAATATCTTGGTGCCTGCCACATTGACCACCGCCAGTCGGCTGATATCGCCTCAAACCGTGCATCTTGGCGCCTCAACCTCCTTTGAAGAAGACCGCAGATCCCACCTCACTGACAAAGGGCAAAGGAGGAAAAACCCAATACCCAACCCCAACCAACCATTTTTCCCCTGCAACCGCTGCAACCGTGTCTGCCTGTCCGGCATCGGACTTGTCAGCCACAAACAAGCCTGCAGCTGACGTGGACATTTACCCCCTCCATAAATCTTCGTCCGCGAAGCCAAGCCAAAGAAAGAAGAAAAGAAGAAGAATAATGTGCCTATACTAAAACATTTAATGAAGTTATGGAGAAAGAAAAATAAAATGATAGGCTGTAGGAGTAAATATTGGCTTTGACTCCGTTGTATATAATCAACTTATTTCTTTTTCAATACATAATCAAAGTTTATTGAATTGGAGATTTAAAGGTGTGAAAAATTTGGGGGATTGTTTTAAACAGGTTAAGTTTTTCTCTTTTAATCAGATAAGGGAAAATTTTGGTCTTGATAAGTATTCTTTATTTCTTTATTATCAAATTCGATCTTTGGTCAAATGTATGTTTGGTAGAGATATGATTTTACCTAAAATGACTAAATTTGAGACTTTTCTTATGTAGGCACCAAAGGGTTATATTTCATCTATGTATCAAATATTACAGGATGGTATGGATAAAAAGGGTTGGGATAGATCTAAAAGTAAATGGGAAGCAGATATTGGTTTTATTTTTTCTCAAGATGATTGGTTAGATCTGTTATGATAGTGTAACTAGATTGATAAATGCACGTTATGCAATGATTTATTACAATTTTTTACATCAATTATATTTGACACCTGAAAAATTTAAAAAATATGGTTTTAATGAATCAGATTTGTGTTTTAGATGTGATACAGTTGGAACTTTTTTTCATGCTGTTTGGTTATGCATACATATACAATCTTTTTGGAAGAAAATTCAATCGTTTTTAGAATACTTGTCTAAGATTAAAATAGTTTTAGATCCAACTGTATTTTTATTGGGTAGTTTGCAACCTCTGAAAGGTTTGGGATTAGATAAATTCCAGTTTGTTTTTGTATATTTAGCTTTATCCATAGTGAAAAAATGTATTGCTAGTATGTGGAAAGATACAAATATGATTGATATTAATAGATGTCATAATGAGATGAAATATTGTTTAATAATGGAAAAAATTACATGTTTTGCATGATAATTATAATTTTTTTATTAATAATTGGCTCTTATACTCAGAATATTTACATTTCAATTTATATTGATTAGATTTTAAGATGTATATTTAACTTTTTCTTTAATATTCTTTCCTCTTTTTTATGGCTCTCCTTAGGAGAGTTGGCTGAAGTGGGGGGAGGGGATCTTTTCTTTTTTATAAATAAAAAAATGTTCATGTTCATGTTTAATTGCTGTATATGTCATTATTTATTCGTTCAAAAAACAAATAATATAAGGTTTTTTTTAAAGTACAGAACTTCAGTGTGATAAATTGCATATATATTGCCCAATAACTCCACTGTTCCTTGATATCACATGGAATAAATAAAATTGATTGAAGAGTGATTTCTTTCACAGAGGACATACACAAGGAAACAGAAACGGATCACCCTTTCAGCCGAACATTTTTTTTTGCCATAGTGTTCTTGATGTTGCTCCTTTTGGCCACTTAATTTTCTAGCACCAATGAATGTATGTAGGACTACAGAATCTCAATCACACCTTTAGATTATTTGGGAACTTACTGTATAGACTTCGATGCTTGCTTGCACACAATGGTGCACTTTACTGGGCTGGCACATTAACTCCCAAGAGGTCTTTCTGCACACCTCAAGCAAGAGTTGATCCCTGGCTAAATAATGTTAAAATGAGACCTTTGCCAGGCCACAAGATTAGATTGTAGTAACATAAATTACTGCTAGTGGCCCAGCGTTTCATGAATATCCAGTTGAGCTGCCATAGCTGTCCTGGACAATCCCATTAAATAAGATAGCAGAGACTGTCCTCAGTTTAAGGTAAAATGTTTCCACGAGGTCTGCAAAAAGTTATGTAAATTGCATTCCCTCATTTATTCCCCATAACTACCCATGATTTTCTTTTTCAGCATTTGATTTCTTCATAAAAGATTCACCATTTCCAATAGTCCCCTTTACATTCCATGATAAATTAAATGAACATTCTCTGATTCACTGATGTACCTTTCGCGACAATTTGGTTTTTCAGCAGTTAATATGTATGCTTCCAGTTTACATGGGTTTGGTTTTGTTCTTGCATTTTTTAGAGAAAAAACGTTATTACTGCTCTTTTAACAACATTCTTCTGGATTGTGGACCTTGCAGACTTGCAAATATTATTTACAAGGTTATGGTGAGTTGCCATTTTTACAGACTGGTTATTATTTATCTTTAGGTTTTTTTTATATTTTTTTAGTGGTTACTTTGTGGGTTGGACAGGGAGAGGCACCACCATTTTGAAGCAGATGCAGTGGCTACGTCAAGTAGAAGCCATTAAGTTTCAACACACATACACATTTGCGCATAGTTGAGGGTTAAGTTTAGAGTTAAGTAAGATTTTATATTCTTACTAAAAATTATTGTTTTGAACATACCATTGTCTTGGTGAATTTCTATTGTTGCTGGTCTATGTTGTAACACCATGATGAAACACTTGCGTGTTAAAGCAATTGTACAGTGTTGCTCAGGTAGAATAAAAACAAGTTATGCATTCAACCTCCTGAACCTGCACCATTCAATTAATAATAGTTTCTGGCCTTTTTCCTGAAGAAACATAATACTTTTCCAACAATTTTAAATGGCTTTCTTTTTTCAAATTTTATTTTATTAACACGTATTTAAAAAAACACATCAAAGTTAATCTAGTCAAAGAAAAACGTACATGCTTTTTTTATTTTTCTTCTTCCCCGTCCCCACCCACTCCCTCACACAGAAAGAAAAAATAGAGAAAAAAAGAACTAACTTTATAATACACGATATCAATGTAAAACTATATATTTTGCTAGTTAACTGTAAGTGTATATGTATAAAAATTTCAAAAAATTGTAATAAATGTAAATTATACCTTCAATATGAATTGACAGATAACTCCAAAATTAACTGATAATCTTAAGCGATTAATTATAAAGTAACTACACCAATCTTTTGCATCTATGGGAAGTATTTTTAAGAATTAAACTAAAATTATACCAAAGTTTTTATGCAAAGGTAAGATGGCAAGGATTTCTATGGAGAAGTTGACTTGGAGGTTGGACTACAACTTCCTAATTTTGAGTATTATTATAAAGCAGCCCAACTACGATTCCTTTTCTTTTTTGAGGAGGGGGATAAAGTTGCATGCGTTAATGCTGAAATGAATAAAATTGGTGAACAAAAGCCTGAAGAGGTATTATACAAATGGAATGAAGTGTTATTAACTGGGGAAGTAGATACACCAGTATTGAGACATTTGATAAGTGTATGGCACAAGGTACATAGATTGATGGGAATGAAGAAATACAGATTAGCAAATATGCCATTGGTACAAAATAGTCTGATACTTTTTACATTGGGCAAAAGGAATTTTATTGCCTGATCAAAGAAAGGATTAAAGTTTATAAAAGATTGTTATCAAGGTAGACATTTAATGAATTGAAACTATTTATGGAATACAAAATACTACAATATTTGGATATTATCAATTAAAGGCCTTCTTATGTGGCTTTCTTGAAGAATGGCTTCAACCAACTCCCAATATTACAAGAGTTTGGTTACCCATCATAGAATAGACACATTCATAAATATATCATATAGGTGGATTTTTCTCTGAGAAATCAAAAAATAAATACATGCAGCAAATTATAAAAATAAATAACTGCAAATGCTGGAATAAAGAAACAAAATCGGCAAATACTGAAGCATTCATGTCAGGGAGCATCTGTAGAGAAGATAACATTTCAACTCCAGGACACTTTATCCATTTGGTTTCTCTTACCCAATGCTGCCCAAGTGGATCCAGCATCTCCTGTTTTTAAGTTTCCTCAAGAAATATCCAATTAGATTCCATAATTAAAACCATAGAAAGGGGTCCAGAAGTTAGATACAACAAAAATAATCAGAAGACCTTAAAAGAGCAGCACAGTAAAAATCCTGAAATTGTTAGAAGCAAATAAAAAGGAATACTGCACAAGGGCAAAGTCGATATTCTTGAAAGATACAGATTAAACACAGATGGCTTAAAACTGCCTCAATATCCTCAAAGAACATTAAAACTTAAGGGATATGGTTAAATTGAATTTGTTACTAATGAAGCCAAGACCGAAACAGGAAATTACTAAGCTAAAGTAGCAAAAATGAATGAGTACAGATAAAAACACACAAAATAAGGAAAGTTCTTGCAGAAAAACATTCCTCTAGGAGCTGTGAACTACAGAAGTAGATGCTGCCCAATAAGCTCCACAGTTCATCCAAGATAGAAAGTAGCCTAAATGGGGCAGAAAATGCCACTACCAGTTGAGATCAAAGCCCTAGAGCTGTACAGCACAGAAACAAGCCCTTGGGCCCAATTCATTTATACCAACCGGCACAATTACTCTAATCATTTGCATTAATTGTGCCCACACCTCTCATCTCCTTTCCTATCCAAATTCCTGTTTAAATGCTCCTAAACTGTATCTGCTTCTACCACCTCTGCCAGCCAGTTTCATATGACAAGGTGGCAGCGATGGGAGTGCATTACCTTAAGTATGGAGCCGTGCACAAACTCTGGGGCCCTGGAACGGGAGACGAGCACCAGGGAGTGCTTGATCGGTCTACTGCAGCCTGAAAAATTCACTGGGGGTGACTGCTTCTGTCTGAGAAGCGTCCATTGCATAGGTCCTGACAGCTGAGGTGGGCGCCTGGAATGTCGGCATGGAGGACAGTGGTGCAGCCTAAGCGACGAGTGTGGAGGGAGGGGCAGCCCAACCTGTGGTTGGAATGATCAACGTGGAGCTGTGGCGACCGAGGTGGAGTTCAGGGTTTCTGGCTGAGTGAAGTTTGCAGACGCGCTTTTTTTTTTTACTTTCACGTTTGCACTTTATTAATTTTTTTTTCTCTCTGTATTGCAGTCAGTTTGCATTTTTTAATTTGTTTATATCTTTTTTTTTATTTTTTACACTATGAACCATATTGACCAAAATAAAACATTTCCCTCTTGAATATACAGTGTCATTTTCTCCCCTTCCCCCCCCTCCCTACCCTCCCTCCATTTGCAGACGTGCTTGAGGGGATGCCACACCAAGGTTATGGAGCTGAAGTGTAGATTGAAGTGTGGACTGTTTGAGGGGCTGGGACTTGTCCGCGCTGTTGGAACAGGGCTGGGACTTCATGCTGGTGGGGTGCTCCTGAGGGACCGCATTGTCAGGGTTGGTGGCAACGTGGGTGCCTATGGGGAACAGAAGTGCCTATAGTATAACCCCAGGCACAAGAGAATGTGAACCGAGAGACTCCTTACTCGAGCTACTGAGGGCTGCTGCAGTCTTTCAACCCAATGGTGCTTGTGTTGGTTTCTAGTCGAAGTATCAGTGGTATTTATAGATTTTTCATTCTTTTTTCATGTTATTGCAACTGAGCGTTTTATGTATAAATTTAGTTTAGCTTGTAATTCAGATAATTTTACGTAATGTTTTTGAGTCTAACATTTAAATTGTGTTTAGTCCAAAATGTCTTGTTGCCTTCTACCCTAATGATGCACCAGTCTCCAAGAGTGTTTTTTTTTAAACTGCTGCTCATCACAAATGCTGCAGTTCTTTTAAGAAATGATAAGCTTCGAATTTGTATTGATTCCCTTGACTTCAGATAAAAGTTTTAGCCTCACTTTTATCATGGTTGTCTAGGGAGCTGCAATGCCAACCCAGATAGTTTGGGCTTCTAGGGCACAGGGTTCGGTCAGCCGCACCAGTGCATTTAGGCAGGTTCTCGCTGCCCTTGTGTTTCTCCAACCCATTTCTATTCCACGAGATGACTCTTGTCCAATGTCTAGTCTTTTCTTTTTGTTGATTTTGTGCTTTGTACATTATTTTATTATTTGGTGTACACCACTTTGGAGCAACGTTCTGTTGTTTAAAATGCACTATATCAATAAATGTTCTATTCAAATCAACCACCACTCTGAAAAATTTGCCCTTAATATTAGAAATCCAAGGCCACCGTTCAACCTCCTGTGCTCCAGAGAACAAACCCAGCATACCCAATTGTTTTTGTAATTACAATAAAGCCTCTATTACCTGGTGAATTTCTGCACAGAGGATCATTGTCACTGGAACTCCAAGACAGGATGATGGAAAAATATAATAAGGCCTCATAATAAGGGAGTCATCGACTATCATAGGTAGACAGGAAAGCAGAACTGAAGCCACCATCAGATCAACTATCATCTTAATGCATGGCAGAAAAGGCTTGAGTGGTTAGTCTACATCTTCTCCTAATTTCTGTTTATATGCAAGCCCCAGCATCATGTCCAACAGACCAATAATGGTACAAGAGGGCCTGAAAGTTAGAAAAAAGGATAAATGAGAGTTAAATCCATATGGAAATTTTTTAAAAGACAAGCAAATAAATGTTTGGTTCAGAACTGCCTATTATTACCTGCTTAACTGAGGGGTCTATCTGGGGAAAAAAGGCAAAATGCAGTAAAGGCCCTTGTTCAAATTGGTCTCAAATGAAATATTGGCAAGAAATATAGACAATTTAGACACATCAAATAGTGGCATTTATTTATCCCATAAATACACGTGCAAAGAAAGCAGAGGAAATAGTGATTAGGAAGTCATGAGTGGAAAAAGGCATTTATAGAAGCTGATAGGTCATACTTGGAGAGAATGAAGGAATGGCAGATGTATTAAGCGAGTCGCTGCAATTTTCACAGTGATTTATTTGAGAATACAAAAACAATTTGAAGATCATCAAGTTGAAGTCAAGATAAATGCACAAATCTACTTCTTTCAATTAAAGATACAGAGAAACCTTTAATAAATTGCAGAGTGACTTGCTCAATTAAACACTAAATTTTAATACAAAGAGTTAATATCTGAAACTTGCACTAATTCAGTTTTCCTGGAATTTACATTGGTGAAAACTCCAAAGCTACCCTCTGCAGGAGCAAGAACTCAAAATTCTGGATTTTTGCATTTAACTGTACATCTCAAGCAGACAACAGTTTCACTGTGAATAAAAACAGCATATAGATGTTTAACTGTATAATTTAAGCACTGCAGCAATGGCAAGAGCAAGGTACAGAAAATATAAAATGGAATCCTTGGTTTTACTTTGAAACATGGAATAGTAATTAAGCCAAATGATTTAGTAAAATGGAGAGTCTGCATGTTGATTTTGCTTTCTTCCAAGGTCCAGGCATGTGCAGCATTTTGGCCTATTCTGGAAGCAGTTCTGCTGACACCACTGACAACGGATGAAAAACACTTCACAAGATTGTCAAGACTCAACTTGCACAGTTCAGAATCAAGTCACCTTTATTTATCGTTCGTACCATGCTCGCACGGTAACGATGAGATTACATTTCTCCAGGACCATGGAGCATATTTACATAAATACAAGTTAGAAGTTAAACACATTGAAATGTTAAAATATTACGATGTATACAGTAAAAGTCCATGCCTCACTATCCACATATGTTCTGGGAATTCAGGAGCTGGATGGTTTGGGGGGGGGGGGGAGAAAAAAAACTGTTGCCCAATCTGGACGTAACAACCTGAGTGCTGTGGTACCTTCTAGCAGATAGCAGAAGGGAGAACAATTTATGCGAGGGGAGTGTGGAGTCCTTCATAATGTTTATTGCCTTTTGCCTGCATTGAGTGTTGTACATGTCATTCATGGTCGGAAGAGAGCCTCCAATTATCTTTTCCGCTGACTTCACTATCCTCTGCAGGCTCTTGCAGTCCAAGGTGGAACAGCTTCCACACAAGGCAGCGATGCAGTTGCACAGGGTGCTCCCAAAACATCCTCTGTAGCATGTCGTGAGGATGGAAGGTAGGAGGTGAACTTTCCTCAGCCTTCGCAGGAAGTAGAGGCACTGCTGGGTTTTCTTGGCAATGGAGCTGGTGTTAAGGGATCCAATGAGATTCTCTGACAAGTGCACTCCAAATAACTTTATACTCTTGACGACCTCAATGGTCAAACAATCAGAACACGTCATGAAATTTGTTGTTTTGTGGCAGCATCATATTGCCCATCATTTCTAGAAATAGTGCAAGGAAAAGGAAGACAAGGTGAGATCATGTTTGTTAATTCATACATCTGGTGGCAGAGGGGAAGAAGCTACCCTTGTACCGAAGAGTGCTCATCTTCGGACTCTTGCACTCCCCCCACCCCTCCCAAATGGTAGCCTGGGTGGTGGGGGTCCTGGAAGATAGAGTCTGCTTTCTTAAGACACTACCTTACCGATGTCCTTGATGGAATAAAGCCTGTGATGTCACAAGCCAAGTAAACAACCCTCTGGAGATTTTGCCTGTCCTGAGTGTTGGCACCTCCATACCACTGTAAATTGGCATGTTAACAACCTGTGTATCACGCCAGGTTGGATCGCAGCATTCACACTGAACGAAGAAATACTGGTTCAGTGCAACATTTTCGGCATCCCAAGTTAGAGGCGGGACCTGCAGCAACAGCATCTTGTGTGATGTGTAGCATCCACGTCAAGTTCCAGGTGAACAACGTGTGTGCGCGCAATCAGAAGAATGAGGAGAGATTGAAGAGAAGAAAGGAGCTGTTTAAGAAAGACATGCAGACCTGAGAAACAGTAGCTGGAAACATCTGGCTGCTTTGAGTCATTTTGCACTGCAATCGGAAAGATGGTGGAGGAGAGAGAGAGAGAGAGATCAGGCAAGTTCAAATTCTGGTCTAATGTCCTTGACAATTTTGTTGAAGAGGATTGGCAGAGTCACTTTTTTTTTTGTTTATTTTATTTTTGCACTGAGTCATATCAATAACATCCACAAATGATCAATATATACAAAGTGACATTTTTTTCTTTCCCCCCCCACTTCCTCTCTCCCCTTCCCCACCCTCATCAAAAAAAATCAATAAATGATAAAATACTTAAAACAAAGAAATAACCAAGAAAAAAAAAGTCGTATCGTCCACTTTCACGTATTTAAATCTTATTGTGCTCATAATTTTGTTTTAAGAGATGGAGGTTTGTGGTCGGCATTCTCCGACATATTTTATGTCTGGTTCCCAAATTTGTTCAAATAATGCACACTTGTCTTTCGATTGTATGTAATTTTTTCTAATGGAATACACTTGTTTATTTCTGTAAACCACTGTTGTATTTTAAGGCTTGTTTCCATTTTCCAGGTTGTCATAATACATTTTTTGGCCACTGCTACCGCCATCATATTAAATCTTATTTGGGCTTTGTCTAATTTTAGTCCTAATTTTTTGACTTTTATATTATTTAACAGAAAGATTTTTGGATCTTTTGGTATATTATTTTTTGTGATTTTGTTTAATTTTAGGTTTAGATCTTCCCAGAAAGTTTTTACTTTTGAGCATGTCCAAATTGCATGTAATGTTGTTCCAATCTCTTTTTTGCAACGAAAATATCTATCTGAAGCTGTTAATTTATCTTAAATTTAGCTTAAAAGCTTTTAATTTCTGAGTAATACATAATCTGTGTAGCCAGTTATATTGAATCATACATAATCTACTACTTATCGTGTTCCTCATTGTTCCAAAACATAACTTCTCCCATGTTTCGATCTTTATCTCACTTTTGAATGTCTCGTGACATTTATGACTTTGTAATGGAATTCCTGGTGCCAAATTTGAAGTGCAAGATAATAACATTGCCCTCTGGCACCTTGGCTCAGATTTGCCAATACTCTGTGGAGGTATGCCACCCCCATCGGAACATCCATTCATTACTTTTGGTGTAGGTGTCGCAACGTTGTTTGTGTTAGTGCAGCGAGTTAGTGGAGCATTGAAGAGGACCCTTTTTAGAAATTTTGTTGACCTGCTGAGTGGTGCATGTCTTCAGGAGACAATGGACGGATTTGCAGAATGGAGGTACCCAATGTGTGCTGGTGCCATCATTCACACAAATATTCCCATCATTCCCCCCCCCACTGCAGACATAGCAGCCTACAAATATTGGAAAGAGGGTATTCCATGGTTCTTCAACCTGTTGTTAATCCACAACTGCAGGTAAGGAACACAATGTGCCTCACTCTGTTCCTTTTTTGTTACAGCTTCACAGATGTGTACAGGGATTTTCCTGGTCATGTGAACGATTATTTAGTCAACTCACCCATCTACAGAAAGGCCAAGGATCAGGGCATATCTCTTCCTACATGAAGTGCATTGCCCCATTGTATAGTGACGTACGTATAGCTCAAGGAAGCAATTGTTTTACTTCTCACATGCAATCTAAATGAAATTAATATTGTTAGAAATTGAGGAAATGGCTGACTAAGAGTCTGATTCCATCTTTGTATTCTGCAAAGCTCATTAGAAGACACTGGTGAACTGAGTAGCTGTCAGAATATGCATTTCTCTATCCACAGAGATTCAAAACCATTAACTGAGTGGAAATCCCCGTTCATCTACCCTCCCAAAAATGACCAACAAGCTCTCAATAAACAGCAGCGAAGATTCAACTTCCATTTGAACTCGGCAAGACTGGTGGTTGAGAATGCTTTTGGATGTCTCAAATGCCACTGGAGGTGCCTGGCCAAACAACTTGATCTTTGTAACAATTTTATATCATACTTTATTAGCTGTTATTAATTTCACTTGTATTGTGTAGGAAATAAGGACCATCTCATGCCCTAATGGATCACTGAGCTACCTGATCTCCCCAAGCCTGATCAAGTTGCTTATCAGGGTTCACAAGTGCGGAGTCACCAGGCTATCAGTGAAGCTATTATGCAAACCTGGGCTTTCCAAATTTTTCAGCTCCCAGAACCTTTCTGAGGAGCACTTGGAAATCATCAGACCCCATTGTTAAGAAATGACACCAACCGGAAGTAGAATGGCATCAACTTCTGGTTCAAGCATGGTTGAGTCCAATTTAAATTATTTTTCTTAAACAGTAAGCAATCTGAGCCAGTACTTGAAAAATCCTATTACTTCAGAATTTGATTATTTTGTTTCATCTGAATATTAACTAAATTGCAAATACCAAAATCAACAACCTCCCAGACCCCAAATGCCCACTATCACTGACCTTCCAGAAGGCTTCCAACTCATCCCCAGTCATCCAGAGATTGGATCTCCATTGCTAACCCCCACCCTCGCCAACTAGGTGCTGGAGCCACCGATGTCTCCGCCTGTGACTCTGACTGCAAACATAACATAGTCACTGACGCAGGTCACAGTTCCGACCAATATCATTCCAGTGTCCACGCCAACTCCATCACCAGTTTCCACATCAACCTCAGCTAGAGGGGGGTGGGTGGAGGGAGCAAGTGAGCCATGGTTTTTGGAAGGGGGGGGAAAAAGATGAGGCAGTTTACATTTTAAAATATGGCTAGCCTCATGCCAAAAGAAATCTGAGTCCCATTGGTTGAAAAATGGCATCAAGACCTGACGTCTGCAACTGATAAGAACAGAAAATAAAATAAAAGGGATAAAAATAAAAGGCAAGGAATACAAAATCAGTTTATTTGCAGATGATGTTATAGTATACATAACGGAACCAGAAACATCAATAAAAGAATTACATAAGCAATTGAAGGAGTATGGAGAAGTGTCGGGATACAAGATTAATGCAAATAAAAATGAAGCAATGCCAATGAATAATTCGGATTTCTCAAAATTCAAGAAAGAATCACCATTTAGATGGCAAATGCAAACAATACGATACCTAGGTATACAAATAAATAAAAACCTCAGCCATCTATATAAACTTAATTATTATCCACTAATGAAAAAAATACAGGGAGATTTAGACCATTGGAAAGACTTACCATTAACACTAATAGGAAGGATAAACTGTATTAAAATGAACATTTTTCGAAGGATACAATACCTATTTCAGGCACTGCCAATACACTTGACAAAAAAATTCTTTAAGGAGTTAAAGAAAATAATAAGCAAATTTTTATGGAAAGGGGGGAAACCGAGGATAGCATGAGATAAATTAACAGAATGGTATAGACAAGGAGGCTTACAACTGCCAAATTTTAAAAATTATTATAGAGCCGCACAATTAAGATATCTATCAGATTTTTACCAAACAAAAGAAAAGCCAGATTGGACTAGATTAGAGCTAGACAAAATAGGGGAGAAGATACCTGAACATATATTATATAAATGGGATGAAAAATTGGTAAAACATAGGAATTCTCCAGTATTGCACCATTTGCTTAATATTTGGAAGAAGATTCATGTAGAAAGAAATAAAACAAACTACCAATTATCAAAACTAATACTGACGCAAAATCAGCTAATCCCTTTTACGGTAGATAACCTGTCTTTTAGAGAATGGGAGAAAAAAGGGATTAAAAGAATAGAAAATTGTTTTTTCGGGGAATAAATTATTATCCTTTGAACAAATGAAGGATAAATATAATATAACTCAAGATACAGTGCTGGCATATTACCAATTGAAATCCTATTTAAAGGATAAATTGGGAAGTAGTCTGAAGTTACCAGAAGGAAGCAATTTTGAATATCTGATTACAGACACAATGATAATTTAAAAATTTATAACAAACATGTATATCAAATTACAAGAAAAGGAGAATGAGGAAATAAATGATAAAACTAAAAAGTGGGAACAAGATCTAAACATAAAGATAAAAAAGGAAACATGGGAGAGGTTATCTTTAGGAACTATGAGAAATACAATAAATACGAGATTACGTATGATACAATATAATTGGATACATAGGTTATATATCACTCCTCAAAAGTTAAATAAATGGGATCCAACAGTATCTGACAGATGTTTTCGTTGTAAAACAGAAATAGGAACAACAATTCATGCAATCTGGACTTGTGAAAAGGTGAAAAAATTTTGGGAAGATCTAAACCAGATATTAAATAAAATTACAGAAAGCAATATACCAAAAAACCCAGAGATCTTCCTCCTAAGTAACATAAAAAACAAAGAATTTGGAATTGATTTGGATGGTGCACAAAAAAGATTTAAGATAGCCCTAGCTGTAGCAAAAAAATGTATTATGTCAAACTGGAAATTAGAAGATAATTTGAAAATACAGCAATGGTATATAGAAATGAATAAATGTATTCCATTAGAAAAAATAACATATAGTTTAAGAAATAATATAACATTATTTGAACAAATATGGGAGCCGTACATGGAATATAATAGAGAAAACCTACCGGGACATCTATCACCTAAAATGACAAAAGGAAAAAAAGAGAATGGAAAGAATTGGAAGTTTTTGTTCGTTAATGTTGAGTGACAACATTGTTTGATGGGTTTGATGTATCTTGGACTCAGAGTTTTGAATGGATGGAGGGGGAGGTGGGGGGGGGGGAGGGGAGGAGAAAATGACACTGTATACATTTGAAAGGAGAAATGTGTATATCTTGAATAATGTGATCTATAGTGTGAAAAATAAAAAAAAATTTAAAAATTTTTAAAAAAGACCTGACGTCTGCACTGAAGTCTGGCCTCAAGACTCCATTTTGTTTTGTTAGCATTGAGGCAACTGATTAGAAACACAGGTAAAAAGTCATTTTAATTACATAAAAAGTTATTACAAGTTTTAGTTATTACTACCCATTTCTTCCATAGAATCCAGTTTGGGAAACGCACCTTTAAACAAATTATATCAAGAAATAACCATTTTCATAAAAGTTTATTGCACGTCAATAAAATTTAGTGCAAATAAAAAATTTACATGACATTTAAGTTAAAATTGTGAATTCAACTCTGAATAACTATGTACAATTGTAAACCTGAACAAACACCAATAAACAAATTTTAATGCAAAACATGCCAACTATTAAATTATTGCTATAGCTGGAGGAGGAAGAGTAATTAAATGTATTGTATCCCTTCTCCGTGTGGTGGAGGCTTTCAGCATGATCAGTGGGATTGCAGGAACTTTGTGATGTACTTGGGTACTGCAGTGCATGGAAGCGGAGTTTTGTGGTGCAGGAGATGCTAAATGTCCAACAAGTTCGTGCACAAGGGTGGTCTGACCATGCATCTCCGGCTGTACATTGTCCACCATTCTTGCAAAGGCATCCATCTGCCGTCCCAACCTCTCCACTTCCAACCAATCACACCTCATCACAGCCTCGTGCTCCGCCTGCCTTTCCTGTCTAAGGAGAGCCATCTCTTGCTCCTCGTGGGCAATGTCCTGCAGTACCTCAGTCTCACTTGCGACTGTGTATGCTTAATCCACAGTTGGCATTCTGAGAACAAATGAAACACAAGTGAAATTAACTAGATGGCTCTTAATGGTCAAGCACTTGCAGAAAGGCATGAGGGAAAAAAAAGACATTCACAAGCAACACATTACCTGCTGATCAAGAGACGCAGATTCAAGTTTTCTGTTTGACATCATCTTCACTGGCAGTCACAACCCGGTCAGCAGCACTGATGCAGGAGGGCTGAGCTTCCCATGGAGCAGACTTTGGAAGGGCAGCATCCTCCATGGTGCCGACAAGGGCAACAGGGTTTGTGGATTGCTCTCAACCTGACTGAGTAACAATGCACATAATAGGGCCAATCCAACTGCCCTTTTCTGCTCCTTGAATTGTGGTCATTGACTGCATAGAATTTTCGCTTGAGGAACTTCAGCTTATTATCTCAGCCTTATTCCTTGAATACCCATGATCCTTCATTAGCTGTGCCATGCACTCAAAGGTCCATCTTTAACTGTCCCTGTGAGATACTTTCTAACTCTTCTTCCCCTCGGAGGGAAAGGAGCTCCCTCACCTCATCACTCCAATTAGCCATCTGAATAATTCAAGTTTGCAATGTCTACAAACCTTATCTGTCTGCAGATCCTATTGAAACTACCATAGGAAAGTTGCAAGCATTGAACTTCATCAATGTGTCACCATCTTGGACCCAGGAAGGTGACTAGGCTGTTCGCACTGGAGCCAATGCAAATCTCGGATATTACCTACCTTGATGGGTAAGTTCCAGGATTGTGAGAGATGAGTAAAACTAATATGAAAATATGAGAGATGAAGAAAGCTAGTATGGCTATATGAATAAAGCCAGTATGAATAGGATAAGGGTAGATAATAGAATGTAGGAAGTAAAGTTAGTCTGAATAAGATAAGGGTCTTCTAGCCTTAGAGAGAGTCAGCAAGTTCCACATATGCAATTAAGTAAGCCTTAGTCAGAATTAGCAAGTTCTGCATACAAGATATTAGTAAGCCCTAAGGGTTGGGAAGGTGTGAATAAGGACAAAGGCAGGTGAATAAGGACAATGACATGGGACACAGACAGGATACCCCCTGGTCCTCCAAGTTCACAGAAACAGCATGCAGGAGGCAGAAGAATGTTATGGGGGGGACGTACCTCTACACTGAAATGAACTGTATAAAAGTTGGGTGAGCCCCAGTATGTGTGTGTATTCCCAGGGTAAGGGGAAGCACCCAACTTTGCATTGTTATATAATAAATGTTCTTTGTTCTCAATTTTTGTGGAGCAAATTCTGTGAAGGTACTTCTGTTTCTCACAGGATGAAATTATCCCCATACCATGTTAGTCAGGTTCACACAGGCAGGTGAAACTGTAAAAAGCTGATTAAATACTGACTCTCGGGGGCAGTGTGAAAGCACCTAGCAGTGTATTACATCACAGACCAGCAGCAATAGAAATTCACCAGGAGACATTAATTTTATTTTATTTTAAAACAGTATATTAACAACTAAATTAAATCAACTCCCAACTATGCACAAATGTACTTGAGTGTAATAGCCACACCATTACAGTTTAGGTACAATTCTGGAAAGTCATTCCAAAGTTCAGTCTTAGAAATCAAAGTGATCGTTCCTTTGGTACAGTGGTTCAATAATTCTCTTGACAGAAAGAATCAACTGAACTGTCCATATGACAAAGTCACTCCACCTCTGAGAATAATCAAAATCCTGTTTCTTTAAATGGCCCCACTCGCATCTCCCTCCTCCTTCCTTTCCTTCCCCCCCCTCCCCCCCCCCCCCACTCCCAACCCCACCCAACCCCACCCCCCAAGTATCAAGTATCCCACTTGTTTTCCTGGATAAACAACCATTGTTCTAGATTCAGAGCATCAAACTTTTGTTTATACTTTGTATTTGGTGCCTCCAGTCTTAGCATAACTGTGAATGTTTGCAGCCTGATTTAACCCTTCAAGTGACAGTCAAACCAAATGAAACAGAAGCTCTTAATAGATGCAACTGGACAGAATGCTCTCCATGGTACACCTGTAGAAGTTTGAGAATCTTGGGTTACATACAGAATCTCCACAAACTCCTTTACTACCTGCCAAAACACAAGGTGGTCAATCTCCATCACATTTACAGTACATAGTGTTCATCTGAATCACAGATTCAGGGTTTACACATTCTGATCCCATGCCATTCAATGGCTCAAACCTCTAAAATTTTTACAGAATCCAGCTGAATCAACAACTGGGCTCAGTGCAAAGAGTAGACTAGTTTGCTCAATCAGTGAGACTGGTTGTTCCCTCAAAGCTGTTTCTGTAATCCTCCTACACACTGTTGTTCATTACCAATTTACAAACTGTTCAGATTACGAATAGTTCCCACAAACAGAACCTTACTGTAACCTGGGAAGGGCCTATACGTACTGCACAATTGATTGCTATGTGACACATGAAAGAAAAAAGCTTTCAGGACCTAATTTCTAATATTAAAAATACAGGCTGCACTGTTCATTCAAGCCAGATTAAATTGCAAACCAGGATCAAGAAATCCAAGTCAACCTAGTGATGTGAATCAAAAGTCCAAATTGTATTAACAGCTATATCCTGACCTAAGATGCAGAGAGTAAAAATTAGTTATCTACTAGAAAGGCAAGTGGCAAGAAAGCTCAAGAAAAATTTGCAACCACATCCAGCACGAACTTCAATGAATCTGTTCTGGTCCTGTCTTTACTCTCTCCCATCAGCATCCCCCACTAAAACTATACATTAAAATTGTATCAATTTAAATTCTATTTACCCACATTTTAAGAGTTGGCTAACCAATTTAGTTTGACCCAAACACACCAATTAAACAATGCAAAGTCCTGAGGCATGTTGTCAACGTTTAAAAATTTTTACTAATGCAGAAAAAATTAACCCAAATTCTTTCAATACAGCTCCAGATTCTTAAACAACAAACTCATACTATTTTCTGCACTGCAGTTTATTTTTATTTCTTCCTTGTGTATATAGAAGAAAAATGTAAACTTTCTTTATGCACCTTCCAATAAGTAGAAAAGTTGTCAGGCAAAAGAATCTCAGGGTTGGATATGTCATGCATGTCCTCTGACAAGAAATCTGAACTTTGAACTTTCTAAGACATTCCTCCAGCATCTCATTAAAACAGCCAGCAGCAGGAGTGGAGCAAGTGGTGACAGCAGTTTTCCCAAAGACAGGTTTGCTTCACCGGAGTTGTAAAGTTCATTGTGCTGGTTGAAATATCCCCATAAAGATCTGATAAATTGTGACCTAGATTTCACTGTCTACAATCTCCTACCCTCTTGCAATGATCAAAGCCCCATCTTGCTTTCCTGTGGCACCCTGGAGTACAGCAATGAGAGCTTGAATGATAGCATGAACTGACACAGACTGAGCAAATTCAAGCTCTTTCCGCAACTCATCTGGAAGCTTTTCAATCTAGCAAAGCCTTGCATCAGTTTTAACATCTCGGCTGTTGGTATTTTAATAAATGCCTTCAAACGATTGATTTTTAAACTGCCTTCAGGTTTTTTTTAATCTGACAAAACAATTACAAACATTCTTTATTTCTGCAGACCTATAATCACAAATGAAATTAAGATCTCAGAATCTACATTGGGTTAATCCAAAAGCACATTTCTCCAGTGTAAATAACACTAACATAGGAAGCCTAAAATTAATTGTCACATTACAGAGCATGGTAGAATGCCAAAATTTCACAAAATTCAAAGCAATGTACCCAAAATGATGCCAAGGCCAGGGGTTCTCAATTTTTCCACTCACATACCACTTTAAGTAATCCCTTATTAACCAGAGAATCTATTTCAGTAACAATTGGGTCGAGAACAGTGATTCTCAACCTTCCCTTCCCACTCACATACCACCTTAAGCAATCCCTTACTCACTACAGAGCACCAATGGCATAAGGGTTACTTAAAGTGGTATGTGAGTGGAAAGAAAAATGTTGAAAAACCACTGAAGTTGAGCACAGGTTACATTAAATCATTAATATTACTACTGATAAAAAAAATCCATAAGTGATGCAAACTTCTAAATTTTACCATTAACATTGTTAGATTAAACTTTCTCTTTAAAAGCAGAAGAGTACTTAAATATTTTGTAATCAATTTTTCCCCCAATAGCTACAACAAATCAGTTTGAAATATTTTACCAAATTATTACTCATAGTATTGCATAATATGCTTTGTACCCATGGAAAGAATTCAATCACCCTACACAAACTGGAGCCTCATTACAGGATTCCCATAGTGAGCTGCTTTGCCTCAGTGATCGTAAAAGCATACAATATATTCCATCCAAATACTTTTTTTTTTAAATGTTCAAGTTTAGGCCCATTACTACAAATGATAAATCCATAAATTAAAACAATATATCTTAAAAAGGTTAAAGAACATTAGCTTCAACAAATTCAAGATCAGAGAGCCAAGATTAGTATTAGCATTTCCTACAAACTGTCAACAATTTTAAGGCAACTCACATCAATGGAGTCAACATCATAACTGTCAAAATATGCTGTAATTTCCCATATTAAAATCTTTTTTTTTAAACGTTAACCTTGTTACAAATTACCTGGTAAATTTTTCAGATTCAATTTTTTTTCATTCAAAGAATCACTATATCCTTGTCAAGGTTACCACTGTGCTCAAAGTAATAAAAATCTGCCAACATCTAAACAATATACAATCCTATAAATCTATGCCTATTTAGTTATCTATGAATAAACAATTCAGTCAAATCTTTATCCAGAATTATAATATGCCTTTACAGAATAATTCTCATCTGCACTCTCAATGAGAAGGTATACACCAGTATTAAATGAAACTTCTATAATCAATTCCTATAAATAATAGGAATTAATATAAATAATAGCTCTCAAACACCCATCGACCCCAAAACAAGAACTCACAAACCATTATCAGGATATCATAGACTGCATCATTTCAAGTGATCTTCCCTCCACTTGATAGTCTCCTAACCCCACAGGACCAGCATCTGTCTCTGAACCAAGATTCACAACTTGTTTACCTTGATAGTTCCATTGTTTCTTTGCCACCAAACTCCTCCCCCATACTTTAATACCATTTTTGCCATCCTCATCCAGTCCCTTTATACCTACATCCAACGCACTGCTCACAACATCCACCTCTTCGACACCATCCATTCTCATCTAAATATATTCATTCCCCAACAGGAAGGCCCTCAAGCCCACTGCTTCTTTCTTGAACAAAAAGCCATTCATTTTCTCTCTCCCAATATTCTCCTCTGCTTGGCTGAACATCCTTACCATAGGAGTTTCTTTCAACTCCTTCCATTTCCAGGTATGTGGAAATAACTGTTCCAACCCTACTCATACTTCCTGCTGACTGCTACACTGAAGAGGTACTACCTCTTCCACTCATGCAGAAATCAACAATTTCATCAACCTCACTGCCAACTTCCATCCTGCCCTTAAATTTACTTGGAATGGACATCTCTTTCAAACACACCAACTCCCACAGCTATCTAGATTATTCTTCTCACTGCTGCAAAGACATTATTATCCCTTTCTCTCAGGAGGTCTTTCACCTCCAGAGATGTGAAATGTCTTCTAAGGAATGAAGCTCCACCCCACTATCATTGATAAAGCCCTTACTCGCATCTTCTCTTTTTCATGCACCTACCTCATCTCCCCAGAAGCAGAACAAGGATAGTTTCTTCAGTCCTCACTTTTCACCCCACGAGCTTCTTCATATGACATTAACCTCCAATACCTCTGCCAATTTCAGCACACTCCCACCTCCTGCCACATCTCAACTTTCCCAAATGCTTGTTGCAGGGTTCAGCCTCTCAGACTCCTTGGACCACTCTTTCCTCCCCACCCACTGGGTTAAAGAATCCAAGTGTAAGCAAAAACAAACTTATCCCTACATTTTCCCATCTCGCATGCATCTAGGGACAAACAAGAATTCCAGGTGAGGCAGAGTTTTTCCACACACATTGCCCAGCCTAATGTATTTGATGAAACCTCCTTTAGCTCAGTGAGGAAAGATTGTGACCATTGTTTTGAGCCCAGATGACCCCAAAACCCAGCAGCAAAAGAAATTCACCAAGACAAATGGTAACTTAAACAAAAGTTGCTTTTATTTTTAAGCATGAAAACAAGATCAAACTCTAACTTATTACTATTAACTTACTTAACCCCCCCTTCTAATTCTAAGTGCACATTTATGTAATGGGTGTGTATATTTAGAAAAGTTCTTTGATTCACAGTCCAATCTCACTTCTCATTCCTCAAAGTTCACTGGTTGCAGGCAATTCTTATACTGTGGACAGAATTTAACATTTATGAAGTTCACCAGGCTTTGGTGCTTGAAAGGTAAACGGTTACTGCTCAGGAAGGTTCTTGTTGCTTTTCAGAGAGATTTGTTGTTCGCTGCACACAAACTGATTCCTTGTAATCAGCCACGTCAGTGTCTTGCCGAAGAAACTTGCCCCATCAGGGTTTTCCAGATGATAACCACTTTCTTTCAGGTCACCAGAGTTCCTTTTTGTTTCCCTTATTTCAAGGGAAACATTATGCAGCCAGCCCTCTCCTCTTGTATGGACCACAATGACTTTGACCAGGCTGAACTAAGAACTCACAACCAGTCTTCAAAATGGGGTTTTTCCGCAAGCTTGCCAGCTTGTCATGTTCCAGTCCCAGCTGCTGAACTGAATTCTCTCTCTCGCCTAGATAAAAGCCTGTTTGACTCTCTCTCCTTGCAAAACCCCATGACCCTCAGAGCAGCAAACTGCACTCTGACAGCCTATGGCTCCAAACCTAATCCTCAGAGTTCTTTCATCTGTTGCTTTCCAAAACAACATTCCATTAGTGAAGTCTCTATAGGCACTCCCCAAAGCTTTTGCATAAGCACTCGGAGCCAGAATGTCTGACTTGAGCAAAGCTCCAGCACTCCAAAATGAGATCTGTTCTCAAGTGTTTGTATGTGACCTACATTTTTAATAAAAACTGCCACAATTTATCTCCTTTAAAACATATATACAAAAAACAATGTAATCCGTCACACCATAATCACCAAACAGCTACACTCTGTCTATTGGATTAACCATTTCAAATCCCCTCACCATTGCAACACAATGTCCTCAGCCTCATGCATTGCCACGGTGAACCACTTTATATTTCTTCTATTGCTTTAAGTCTTTACCTACTCCAATTGTCATACATTCTAAACCTCCCCTCCTTCTATCCAATACCTATCACCTCCTAGCCCCTCAACTTTCCCCTCCCCCTTGATGTTCACCCCTTCCCACTTTAGGCTCAATAAAGGCCATTAACATGTAATGTTAACTTGTAACGGCTACTACAGTAGAGTTACTAAAGAAATAAACACACGCCAGAGTAGTCACCTCAAGACTGATTTATTCAGGGTTTACAAGCTTCTTTTACATACTGTGTGTCCCGGGCTCCACAGGACAAGGTGGGACATCACTATGAGATTGCTGCCGATCCACGGGACCAGCAGGTTAAAATTTAGCCTTGTAAGTGTCCCGCGCCTTCTGGCAGGAGACTCAGTGGCTCAACTTGCCTCGGCACTCCGTATACCTCGCATGCGGTCCATTAGGTGAGTAGGGAGACATCCGTAATAGAGTTCCGAACGCCCACAGAACCGTGCCAGCAACAGTTTGCATTGACGCGCTGTGCACCCACTCAGCCCGCTACACGGCCACTACAAATTGACCATTTCTACCAGGATGCTGCCTGCCCTACTGAGTCCCTCCAACTTCTCAAATATTTGCTCAAAAATCTATAAATGCTGGAATCTTATTTCCTGTAAATAAATCTGCACACATTCAATAAAATTACCACTAAACCTGTAGTCTACATGAGAGCAAGGGTACCTGGACAGATAATGTATAAAGTGATTTCATGTCAGGATACAGACTAAATTATTTTTTAAAATCCAAAGTTAAGCCATAATGCATTGCACACAAATTTTCCATTTCCATTCAATATAATATTCAGAAGTTACTAAAGTCATAATTCATCATCTTTCTTTTCACTCTTCCTTCCCTCAATTCCCCTAGCATCCTCTACCTCCAGATCAGTTGTGAAACTGTATTTAGTCCATCTTAAAAACTGAAAATACCACATGCAAATGATTTTTTTTAAATACTGTCAGCAAAGACCAAATGCAATTTCTTAGTTTGATTACAGTTGAGCATTGTGTACTTTTATTTGATCTCCTTCTCTTTTGATAGATAAATCAAAGAAAAATTTGATGAAACAGGTTGAGCAAAATGGACCCAAATACACACAAGCAACCCCTAACAAAGTGACTATTCTGCGCTACCCATCAGGGCAAAAATACAAGTTTATATCCCCTCACCAATCAATTCTGAACTCAGCCCTGAAATCCATAATCACCATTAGGAATATTGTGCTTAGCTCAGTAATTAAACCATCACGTTTATAATTTCTTACTTCACAAGTGTGATGACATTGACCAGCAATAGAAATTCACAAAGACAATGGGAACTTCAAAACAATATTTTTAAATGAATAATTATTAACGTGTGTGGGTGAGAGAGAGAGAGATCATTCAAATTTAAAGTTCAGTCTTGAATATCTTTTGCATTGAAACTGTCTTTCAACTGCTGTTCAAAACTCATTAATTCTTGTACATTTGCTTTCATAGAAATATTTCTTCATACAAATTACTTTTTCCACAAATTTCCCTCTCTTGCATGGAGGTTTTAGAACTTTTATTTCAAACAATAATTTCACCAACCCAGGCAAGGGTTAAATGAAATGACCATTAAAATAGACATGCAAAACTGCCTTCTCTTGACAAAGAGACAATCAAAGTGGCCCTTTCCTTCAAAGCCACTGATTCTGAGTTCCTTCCCTGTCAAAGAATGCACAACAGTATCTCTCCCATTGAAGGTTACTGCATCTGACTTCAGATAAAGCATAGTTCAATATTAAAGATACCTTCTTGAAGTGTCCCAATCACATGATATGACATCACCACTGGCCCTTAAGTTTAAAAGCAAAACTCGAGGACTTGTCGCCACAGGTCATGAAGCAAATGACTTTCTGTTTACCCATGTTTCTCCATCAAGCATTCATTGTCTTAGATTTCAAAGGATAACAATAACCGAACGGCTTAATGCTCCCTTGTTCAAACCCAGCCAGTGATTTTACTGAGAAACGTGCATCTTGTAAAGATTATTAACACAAGTCTGCCACGGCAAGTTCAATAGACAGCAATTGTATCTTTGGAAAACAATAGGTAGTCGATGTATCTGGCCTGTATTTGTTTCATGGGGGAAATTCCATTAACCATTCAATACCTCAAAACTTAGCAGAGTTTTGATGCATCACAGGGTTAATGGAATTTCCACCATGAAACAAATAGACCAGACACGTTGACTACCTATTGCTTTTATCATGTTAGAGGTGGTGTACAGAAAGATTATAAAGAGGATAGTTAATTTGTTTCATTTCCAATCACCAAGCATATAGTGCAATGTTTCCAGCTGCTTTCACTCACTCACTATATAAACGTATTAAAGCTTCAAACAAATAATTATTTTTACACAATAATTCAACTACTGACATATGCACCTATTAAACCCATTTTTACAAAGAAAATCATCATTAGTATTTTGCTTTTCAGTTTGTCAATGTCACTTTCTCTGAATGATGACTATTCTTGAATGAGACCTTGGTCTAGATTTCAAACTCAATGGAAAGAATCAGTTGGAAGTCGAGTGAAATCACATTTGCACAGGTATACTATGGTTTATCAGACTTATTGAAAAATATTCTCAGTACAGAACTAATAATAAAAGTGATAAATAGTCGTTTACAAGATCGGAAACATTTTTTTAAACTATTGCTTCAACGTCATTGTACAACACGCCAACAGCAATATGACAAATTCAAAAATGGACAAATAAGCAATGATACAAATATTGTTTCAACCATCACTCTCATTTCGAGAATAAAGCTCTTCCCAAAGAGATCACAGCCAAATTCTTTTTAGGTCATGATAAACTTGACAAATGCCAAAATGTGATTCCTAATCTCCTTGAAAACGCTATGGTTAACTCACGATTAAAAGACAAAACATTTTCCAACAATCAATACGAAATTTAATACAAAAAGTATTAAGAATTTTTCAAGGTTATTTGGTCTCAAAATATTTCAATTCCTTGCAGTAGGGGAGGACATTTGGTTTTCGATGTGCCTGTTACAAAGTTTCTTATCCGATTCTATATATACACCGTTCAATGGTGAACATTCATACAGGTACTCATTCTCTCTTAAAACTTCAGATAATCATATGATATGGCGAGGTCCAGAGGGGCATGAAAGTTGAATCTAAAGTACGTCGTGTAGCGCAGATCCCCTGCAATTAATCAGGACTTACCTTGCTGAATAGCTGGCGATTCCCCGTTATTTCCTGCAGTGTTGTTGCCCCCGGCGGGAATGGGGATACTCAGCTGTCTTTCAGGTTCCGGTAAGCAGCGTTTGCAAAAGGAGTGAAGGCACGGGAGCAACTTGGGCTCTTTCCCCTGCAGAGCATCCCGGCAGACGGCACACTCGTCCAGGAGGTTCAGGTTCACCTCCACCGGGGGCGCCGCCGCCGCCGTTGTCTTATCTGGGCCCACTCCTGGACTCGGTCCTGGCGCTGGACTCGGTCCTGATCCCGGGCTTGGACCTGGGACGGGCACAGATGTGGGGATCGGTGGTTGAACTGGCCCCGAGTTGGGGCACGCCCCCGGACTTAGAACCGGACTGGGTCCCGGACCCGGCCCAGGCCCAGGCCCCGGCACTTCAAACACGGCGACCGCCGCCGAGGGTGCCGCCGCCGCCGTCGTCGTCACTGCTGCTGTCGGCGTTGATGTTCCGGTCACCGCGGCCGCCTCCGCCTCCGATTTCTCCCAGCCCTCCCCGTCTTTGTCGGCCAGGCCGCTCTTCTCCTCGCTGACGCCGTTTGCCTCGGTATTAGTTCCACCTTTGTTTTCCGCCATCTTTTCTCTTCCTTTCCCTCTCGGACAGCGCACGCTCACATTCAAACCCCTCTCGGGCTCGCCGAGGCCGAGGGCCCTGTGAAACGGTGGCGCCCATTGGCTGGACTCGCCTCGTCCCGCCCTCCCCCACCCGCCGCCGCCACCGCCTCTCGTCTAAACTGGCTGCCGATTGGCTACGACGAAGCACACCAGCCCGGAGGAGCGAGGTCGTCAACGTCACGGGAAGCGGACGTCAGTGGTGATTGGTCCCGAGACTCTGGTCGCAAATGGCGGTCACGCGCGGGATTCGAATCACGTGCATCATAAGGCATGTTCATTGAAAACATTGGTTGACTCCACATTAGTTGTGGAGTATTGCACCATAAATCAGTCGTTGCCCACTGCTTCATCATGAAGATTGTGCTGCAAAGTGCTTGTGTCCACCTTACTATGACCCAGTGACTCTTCCTCATTTCCAAGCCTGAGAGGCACAGCAGGTCAGGCAGCATCCATGGAGAGAAATGGACGGTCACCATCAATAAATGTAAACCTTTCAGGTTGGGGCCAGTTTTCTCCTGGCCCATTCACGTTACCGACTGCACTTCTTCGCCTTTAAAACTTAGACTGCAACGGGCCATTTTGAGTCCGTGCTGCCCAATTAACCGACGACCCCCGGTGCATTTCAAATGGTGGGAGGAAAACGGAGCCCCCGCCACCACCACCACCACCGGGGGAAACCCACGCAAACACAATGCCTTACAGACAGCGTGGGATTCGAACCCTAGTCCCGATCGCTGGCGCTGTAAAGGCATTGCGTCCATCGTGCTTTGTCAGCCAGGGTGCTCTGCTCCTCACCAATGCTGTTTGCCTCGGTCTTACTTCCACCTTTGTTTTCCTCCATCTTTTCCTTTCCCTCTCGTTACTTTTCATACGGGATCAAAATTGGCTAGGACAGGGTCAGATTTCAGATTCACATACATGACGCCCTGGGATATTTCATCTCCAAAATGTTGTTGGATTATTTTGTTCCATTTAAGAGGTCAACCAGGGAATTTATTTAATTGTATGCAAAAAAGAAAATCCTCCAGCAGTAGGATGGAGTGAAAACCTAGATTTTTATGCTCTAACTCATTATCTCATTACTCTCAGTTCTGACCTTCTTCAATAAAAACATAAACTGTTTTTCTTTCTGCTCATGCTGCATGAACTGCTGAATGTTTTCACCATCTTCAGATGTCCAGCATAATCAATGGTTAAGAAAAAACATTAACCTACTGATTCTATTTTCCTAAACTACAGCTGTTTTTACCACAGGTTGCTGGAAGGATATTGAACTTCATTTAATTGAGGTCACCACATTTTCCAAGTCAAATTCAGGGTCACAACATTTGGTCCTTGCACTTTATTGGGGCATAGAGAAGAAATACAAGTCATAAAGAAGATAGTGGATGAGATGACACACTCAGAGATGCCAAGAATTGGGGAGTGTGGAATGAAGGTGATTGGCAAAAGATCCATAAGTAACCTCAGGAAATCATCTTTTACTTGCTGAATGTCAGGCCTGGACTGGACTGCTAGGGTAAGTAATGGAAGCAGACTAGCTGGAGTGATCAAAGGAGAGAATGATATCTGAAAAGAAAGAATTTGCAGGGATATTAAAAGAGGGAATGGGTGTAGCTCCTGCTTACAGTTAACATGGGCTCCACAGCTGGAACTTTACATCTTTTTGCAAGGCTGCAGGATTGATGGGAGGGGCAACAACACATCTCCCCAGAGCATGCACATGGACAGAAAGCATACCTTCCACATCAACAATTCAGAAATAGATGGCAACGCCGCTGGTAGAGCTATTACCTCACCCACCACTTATTAAACTAAACCTGACCTCCAGTGTTGTCTGCGTGGAATTCCCCCAACCTTTCTTGCACCACGTGAGTTTCCTCTGGCTATTCCAGTTTTCTCCCATATCCCAAAGATGTGAAGGTTGGAAACTTTATTGGCTGCTGTAAATTGCCCTTTGTGCATAGGTGAGTGGCAGAATCTGGGTGAGCTAATGGAAATGTGGGGAGAATAATAGGATTTGTTTAAGTGGATGCTTGATGGTGACATAATTAGCCGAAGGGATGTTTCCCTACTATGTGATTCCTTGATTAATAGATCTCCTCAGCTGATGGGGAGACATTACATGATTTTCAACAACAGTTGGGTCGTACTTGAGAACATCATACTAGCTGTGGGAAAATAAGTTTGGTAACCACCATCTAGATAACTATACTAGAAATGTGGTTGAGGGCTATTTTGAAAAGGATTTTACAAATATTCTTATTAAATGTAAAATGTTAAGAATTAAGCTACATGGAAATATTACGGTGTTTTGCTATAAAGAGGCTATCTTGTTCTGCATTTTCAATATATATATATCATTGTCTATAATGCATCACATAAAAGGAATTTGGAATGATATTTTGCTTTCACTGCACTTCATCACAATAAGTTATGAACTCAAAGCTATCTGGAACACATAACTCAAAATCTAATGTTCTGAGGAATGTAAAAACAATATTCAAGAATTCCTTCATCATTTTCTCCTACAATTCAAAGTAAAACATTCTAACCAGCCTAAAATTGATGCAAAAATTAAGAAATACTGCTCAGAATAATATCAAATTGCATCTTTAACGTGATCAGTGTCCAGAATACTCATAGAGAAGAAATTGGCCTTCAAGCAAGAGTCCCCAAAGGAGGAGGTGGGGTCAGCAAGTTAAAGACGCATTCAATTTGAGACAAAATTGGAATTTTTCTGGTTGAAGCAAGACAGTGAGGAAATATAATCATCAGTTTTAATGGTCAGACAGCACGGAAACTGGCTCTTTGACCCACTAAGTCTATGCTATTCAAAGTTCAAATAAATTGTCAACACATACAATTCTGAGATTCTTTTTCCAGCAGGTCAGGCAGAATTCCTGATTAATGCTCATCTCATTCTGGGATAATTTTCTTTGCAGCATTGGAGGTAGAGGGGGAAACAACATAGACCCATAAAAAATTGTGACGGGAATAATAGTAATTGGTTACCCACTCCCCACCACAGAGTAGGAGACTCTAAAACTAGACACCATAAGTTTAATGTGAGAGTGGACAGATTTAAAAAGGAATTTGAGGAGCAACTTTTTCCACACAGAGAGTGGTGCGAACATGGAACAAGCTGCCAGAGGAAGTATAATTACAGCATATAAAAGACATCTGAACAAGTGCAGGATAGGAAAGGTTTAGCGGAAAATGGGCCAAATCAAGCAGATGGAACTAGCTTAGATAGGCAACATGGTTGATGTGGAGCAGTTGGAGCTGATTTCTGTGCTGCAGAGCTGTTACAAATTCAGCATTCAAGGTAATGCCATTTTTTTTTAAATCACCTGTTCATTGAAGAATTCATATCTGAGAGTTATTACGAGTTTCTCTAATATACATTAAGGAACCATAAAAACAATTCCAGGTCTCCACATATTTGTTAGTTTTTGAAGGAATAATCATGAAATGGTTAGCAAATTTACAATGCCATTTGCTTCATCTGACATTGGATAAAACTTTTGTGTCTTTGAAATGCAGAATCAATTTGAGCTTTTTAAATCAAGTACACACCAACCCGCAAGAAATAATGTACATGTTATCCTCAAATTGTGATCTTCAGATATTTATTTTTTGGGATTTATATTTTATTTACTTTTGAAATCCAATCTTCCATCACTTTCAACCTGTCCTTTGATTGCCCTGAGAATGTGTTTGTGAACATCCTTCTTGAGCCCTTTGCAGTTCACACAATCTAGTGAGGTGGGAAGTTCCAGGATTCTGATGCAGTGATCTTGACATGAATGTCTTCACGCTTCAAGAAGTTTAGGCTTCAAGTACCTCACCTCCATTAGATTTTCCACAGCAACATTTGACATCAACTTTTGTCCTTGACAGATGAAGTCCCACCAAGCCTAAAACAGCTGGGACAGCATTTTAATAAAGATATTCACCAGAATTGCGTAATTGATGTCAGAACAGGTGATTCACGAATGAGCTCCATTTTTGGGGGGGGGGGTCAGCAATCCAGAGCTTTATATCTATTTTGATCCAGTCCCTGCTGAGTATATGTTGTGTCCTGCAGGACCGACAGCTGAAAGGAAAAAATAGGCAATGAATGGAGAATAGGAAAATCAACAAGGACCACTTGATAATGGTTCATGCAATTATTTTCTATCCAACAGCTACCATCGAAATTCATCTTCTGAATTATAATGATATTCTGCAAAGACATGGCCCAGTCTCTCACTCTAAATGAACAAAGAGCATGGCAAAAGCTGCTCATACTTTTACATTTATATTATTTGCCCTGATTTTCTTTTGTGTCTTGAAAACCCAAATATCAGTAGCGCTGAGGCTTAATACGGAGCATTGCATTTGGTTACCACCAGGAGATGCCATTGCTTCACAGGATTGCAAATATTAAACTAGATATAGATGAGGAGCCTTCGTTGACTGGAATGTGGAGCAAAAAGCTAACTGCTGGAGGAGCTCAGTGGGTCAAGCCTCATCGGAGGAGACAAAGAAATGGCTCCTGATGCAAAGTAGCAGTTCAAAATGTCAGCCACTTCTTTGTCTCCACAGGTACTGCTCAACTCGTCAAGATACTCCAGAAGTTTGTTATTTGCTAAAGACTTAAAGGACCTATTCCTAACTGTTTAGGCAATCAAACCTCAGTGTCAAATATTACTGTCATGTGTGTCAAGATGATTTTATTTAAAACTCGCCTTGGTGATCACTCATGTGTTCAGCTCTTTGCAAGATGCCGTAGTTTGCCTTGAAGCTTCCTAATGTTATAATACAAAATGCATTCTCCCCCCACCCCGATAATTTGACTGATGCACCCTCTGTTTGATTGGATCTCAGACTTTACAACAAATAAAGAATAAAGGTCCAGTCTCATCCCTGAATCAGCCTATTGTCTTCTCAATGGTAGGTGATCCTCTTTGATGTTTTGTCACTTGTCACACAAGGCTGTTTTTGATGGGAAGTGCTCTGGGTTTATTGGCATTTTGAAAGCTGATGAATGGGATTTGCTCTGGCAATGATTTGGACATTAACATATCGAAAGCCTTTAGGGCAGAATCCAGACTTGGTGGAACCAAAATTGTTATTTCACTCTGAAGTCAAATCTTTTGGACAAAAATGCCACAGGGGTTCAACAAATGTGCCTTTAATTCACATCTTGCAGTTCACCGACTGTTATATAAAAATATTATTTTAAAAGCTTTTTGGTTTCTTACAAAAAGCTCAGATTGAAGCTTTGTTTAGTATTGGTTTATCATTAGGTGTCCATTTGTGCTCTGGATAAGGCTAGAGGTTTGTAGTTGCTGTAATTGAGAGTCTGGGGTAGGACCCAACAGGCAGGAGACTATAGCACCAGACTAGTATGTGACTCAGGGGCTGAAGGATCACACCAGACTTGGAGCTGCCTGTGGGATTCATGAGGGTTCTGACAATGAGCCTTGGGCTTCCAAAGTGTATGGGGGTTGGGGTAAAAACTAGGGGCGAAAGAGAATGACTTAGATGCTTGAAGCTCAGGTTCACCACTGGGTCATGGCGAATAATATTTGCTCAATTTGTGAGAAAATAGATTAAATGATCATTCATCATATTGATTCTTGTGAAATGTACAAATACTATTCATAACAGTGTTGAACAACTTATTTTTCATTTCCATATGTTTGGCCACAAATGTTCCCTGTCAGCCAAGCTTGGTGAACTTGGCAAGTTTTCTGTGACATTCACTCACAGTCACTAATGGGACTCATGGGTATTAGTGTGGCTGGCAGCCTGAATTACCTATTTTTTCACCTCTTATTTGAACAGTGGCTTGGGATATATAAAGCCTGCCATTTTGACAGAACAGCTGAACATCATCTGTTTGGCTTTTGAAGGACAGCACTTCCATCCCCGTTCCCCCAACTGGATCTGTGAGTGAAGTGTTGGCAGAAACTTTCCATTTCCCTAACCAAGATGTTAAACCCATTTGCAGCTGTGACTCTGGTAAAACTCTTGCACCAGAAGTCATGGGTTCAATTCTCACTCTAGAGACAAGCTCAATATTAGGATAATACTCCAGTGTGGTATTGAGAAAAATGCTGTCTTTTAGAAGATACAATGACTTGATTTGAAGAGTAGAAACAAAATACGTGTAATTTATTTCTCAAGGTATTTGAGGTCATTCTGGCTTTGAGATAGGGATTATAAACAGTAAATTATAGTGGGAAAAAAAAGCGAATGTAAAGGCAGATTTTGTCCGCTTTTACATCGCTTCACTTACCTTCATAAAAGCTCCGAAGGTGGATTCAGCAAGTGAACTCCGAACCGCCTGGGTTGGTGGGGTTGGTGGGGGGGGTGGTACACTCAGAGGTGGAGCGACTCTCTCCACCTCCTCCACAAATGCAATGCCGCTGAAAGGAGCTACAAAGGGGTGGGCTGTTGACGTCGCCAACCGGCAACCCGGGAGCGTGAATTTTTGAACCGCTCAGTGTGTTCAGATACTTATTTCTCACATTGATACCCTGTTCATATTAGTGATGGCTAAAGTTTTTTTGGGGGGTGAGAGGGAATGTCTAAATTAATTTTTGACTTTCCAATGCATAGGAATGACATCAAGGCGGCGCTACTGCACCACTCGCTGCCCCTCCGCACCTCCCCCCCGCCCCCTCAGCTCTGGAAGACGGCTCCCGACACTGCTCTATGAAAGCAATGCTGGATCAGCGTTGTTTGCCTTCTCTATAAAAAGGTAAATTCACCTTTTTTTTCGTTAAGCCAGCTTTAATGCGGCGTTGCACCATAAAAACTGCTGAGAAGAGCCAAATATGACAAGCCAGTGGCAGTACCAGACCTTCATATTCACATGCGAGCTGTGAGGAGGAATTTCAGCTGACTGTTCACCATTACCCTTGATGTATCACATTACACCAGCAGGGCACCATCACAGTTAACAACTTCTCCCTTCCTTTTCACTTTTCTTTCCATTTTGCACAACCACATAGATAGATAGTGTGTGGCTGCCAATTGTCTTGAATTCATCAACTCCTCTACCTTTATTCATGTCCCTCCCACATCAATTAAATTGCTTCCAAGAAGCTCAGCAGCCTATCTCGTACAATTTTGATTCTCTCTCTCTCAACAAGAAACAGAGCATTATGGATGTGAGGTTGGGAAGGATTAGATCGTTGTGGAGTATGGGCAGAAAGGCCTGTACTATACTGAACTGCTCCATGTTCTGTCAACTCTTAGATTTAGCTCCTTTTAATAAAAAGCAAAGATAGTAAGTGCTCTTCAATTTTTTCTTCCAACTTAATCAATGTACTCCAGCTTACCTTCATTCCATCAATATTAACTGCAAGTATGATGTGGTAGCGATTAGTGAGACATGGTTGCAGGAGGGATGTGATTGGCAACTGAATATCCCTGGGTTTCGTTTTAGGTGTGATAGAGTCGGAGGGGCAAGAGGAGGTGGGGTTGCATTGCTTGTCAGGGAAAATATTACAGCGGTGCCTAGGAAGGATAGATTAGAGGGCACATCCACGGAGGCTATTTGGGTGGAACTGAGGAGTAAGAAAGGAGAGGTTACACTTGTAGGGGTGTATTATAGACCACCCGGAGGGGAACGAGACCTAGAGGAGCAAATCTGTAGGGAGATAGTAGATATTTGTGATAAGCACAGGGTTGTAATTATGGGAGATTTTAATTTTCCACATATAGATTGGGAAACACATTCTGTGAAAGGACTGGATGGTTAGGTTAAAAGGAGGGGCAAAAGGTTTGAGAGAGCCGTGGTTTTCAAGGAATATTGGAAACTTGGTTCGAAGAAAAAGGGAGGCGTACATTAGATATAAGAAGCATGGAGTTAAGGAGATGTTTGAAAGATACATTGAATGTAAGAGGAATCTTAAGAGAGGAATTAGGAAAGCTAAAAGAAGGTACGAGAAAACTATGGCAAGCAGGGTGAAAACTAATCCAAAAGAGTTCTACAAATATGTTAATGGTAAGAGGAAAGCTAGAGACAAAATTGGTCCCTTAGAAAATCAGAGTGGAAAACTGTGTGTGGAGCCTAGAGAAATGGGGGAGATATTGAACAGTTTCTTTTCTTCAGTGTTCACTAAGGAGAAGGATATTGGGAGATGTGGGATAAAAAAAAAGCAAATTGGGTAAATATGGGGAATATAGAGATTACAAAAGGTGTAGTTTTAAGGCTTTTGAAGAATATAAAGGTGGATAAGTCTCCGGGACCAGATGGGATCTTCCCCAGGACATTGAGAGAAGTGAAGGAGGAAATAGCAGAGGCTCTAGCGGTAATTTTCCAAATGTCATTAGATATGGGGATAGTGCCGGAGGATTGGCGCATTGCGCATGTGGTTCCGTTATTTAAAAAGGGTTCAAGGAGGAAGCCTGGCAACTATCGGCCTGTAAGTTTGACGTCTGTGGTAGGTAAATTAATGGAGAAAATTCTTAGAGATAGTACTTATAAACATCTGGATAGACAGGGTCTGATCAGGAGCACTCAACATGGATTTGTGGGAGGAAGGTCATGTTTGACCAATCTGATTGAATTTTTTGAAGAGGTGACTAGGAATGTGGAGGGTAGCGCAGTGGATGTTGTCTATATGGACTTCAGTAAGGCCTTCGATAAGGTACCACATGGAAGGTTAGTTAGGAAGGTGCAGTCTTTAGGTATAAATTTTAAGATAGTCAAATGGATTGAACATTGGCTGAAAGGGAGAAGCCAGAGAGTGGTAGTGGATAATTGTCTGTCAGGTTGGAGGCCGGTGACCAGTGGTGTGCCTCAAGGATCTGTATTGGGCCCATTGTTGTTCGTTATATACATTAATGATCTAGATGATGGGATGGTGAATTGGATTAGTAAATATGCAGACGATACTAAGATAGGTGGAATAGTGGATAATGAAGAAGGTTTTCAAGGATTGCAGAGGGATTTGGGCTGCTTAGAAAAGTGGGCTGAAAAATGGCAGATGGAATTTAATGCTGATAAGTGTGAGGTGCTTCATTTTGGTAAGAAGAATCAGAATAGGACATATGTGGTAAATGGGAGAGCATTGAGGAATACAGAAGAGCAGAAAGATTTAGGAGTAACGGTACATCGTTCCCTGAAGGTAGAAACTCACGTGAATAGGGTGGTGAAGAAGGCTTTTAGTACGCTGGCCTTTATCAATCATTGCATGGAATATAGGAGTTGGGAGGTGATGTTGAGATTGTATAAGACGTTGGTGCGGCCTAATTTGGAGTTCTGTGTGCAGTTCTGGTCGCCTAATTATAGGAAGGATATAAACAGAGTGGAGAGAGTGCAGAGAAGGTTTACCAGAATGTTGCCTGGGTTTAAGCATCTGGAGTATGGGGAGAGATTGGACAGATTGGGTCTTTATTCTTTGGAGCGTAGAAGGTTGAGAGGGGATTTGATAGAAATATTTAAGATTATGAAAGGGATAGACAGAATGGATGTGGATAGACTATTTCCGTTAAGAGGAGGAAAGATTAAAACAAGAGGACATGAGTTAAGAATTAAAGGGCAGAGGTTTAGAGGTAACATGAGGGGGAACTTCTTTACTCAGAGAGTGGTAGCTGTGTGGAGAAATAGTGGCGGCGGAGTCAATTGTATTATTTAAGAAAAGGTTGGACAGGTATATGGATGAGAAGAAGATGGAGGGTTATGGGCATTGTGCAGGGAGGTGGGACTAGAAAGGGGTGTTTGGTTCGGTGCGGACTAGAAGGGCCTAATGGCCTGTTTCCGTGCTGTAATTGTTATGTTATGTTATAAGTGCTTTCACTGGACAATGAAGATTTTCCTTCCTGAATACTTTTGGGTGTATTTTCTGGATTTTTAGGCTGTTGACCATGAAAATCACCTTAATAATTTCCTATAGTGCATCTTTTTTTTTAAAAGATATAACCTGTTTTTAAGATTTCCTGTCATTTCAAGAGTACAAAACCACGAAGTACAACATGTCATTGAAAATTTATTTTCTGCATTTGCACTTGGACTTTTTCCTGCTGATCTTGGTGCACCCACTGACGAACAAGGTGGAAGATTTCACCAGGACATTGCGACCATGGAAAAGCGGTATCAGGGCAATTGGGAGCCCCCAATGTTGACCGACTATTGTTGGACACTGACATAAAAGGCAACAGATCCTGAGTATCCAAGAAGTATCACAAGCTGAGTACCAACGAAAGTCAGTGGCAAACACTTTTAGGTCAGTTGAACTAACACAATGTGTCAGCATCATTATGCAAGAGAAACTTGTCCGTGAACTACTCTTTGCAGATGATGCCGCTTTAGTTGCCCATTCAGAGCCAGCTCTTCAGCGCTTGACGTCCTGCTTTGCGGAAACTGCCAAAATGTTTGGCCTGGAAGTCAGCCTGAAGAAAACTGAGGTCCTCCATCAGCCAGCTCCCCACCATGACTACCAGCCCCCCCACATCTCCATCGGGCACACAAAACTCAAAACGGTAAACCAGTTTACCTATCTCGGCTGCACCATTTCATCAGATGCAAGGATCGACAATGAGATAGACAACAGACTCGCAAAGGCAAATAGCGCCTTTGGAAGACTACACAAAAGAGTCTGGAAAAACAACCAACTGAAAAACCTCACAAAGATAAGCGTATACAGAGCCGTTGTCATACCCACACTCCTGTTCGGCTCCGAATCATGGGTCCTCTACCGGCACCACCTACGGCTCCTAGAACGCTTCCACCAGCGTTGTCTCCGCTCCATCCTCAACATCCATTGGAGCGCTCACACCCCTAACGTCGAGGTACTCGAGATGGCAGAGGTCGACAGCATCGAGTCCACGCTGCTGAAGATCCAGCTGCGCTGGATGGGTCACGTCTCCAGAATGGAGGACCATCGCCTTCCCAAGATCGTATTATATGGCGAGCTCTCCACTGGCCACCGTGACAGAGGTGCACCAAAGAAAAGGTACAAGGACTGCCTAAAGAAATCTCTTGGTGCCTGCCACATTGACCACCGCCAGTGGGCTGATAACGCCTCAAACCGTGCATCTTGGCGCCTCACAGTTTGGCGGGCAGCAGCCTCCTTTGAAGAAGACCGCAGAGCCCACCTCACTGACAAAAGGCAAAGGAGGAAAAACCCAACACCCAACCCCAACCAACCAATTTTCCCTTGCAACCGCTGCAATCGTGTCTGCCTGTCCCGCATCAGACTGGTCAGCCACAAACGAGCCTGCAGCTGACGTGGACTTTTTACCCCCTCCATAAATCTTCGTCCGCGAAGCCAAGCCAAAGAAAAAAGATTATGCGATTAAACAGGTTAAATTCATTAAAAGTTCATTTAATATCTCCAACTTCCTACATGATACAGCAAATCTGAAATTATCTGTGTTCAGTTTGAAGTTGTATATTGTAATCCTCAATTTTTTTTCAGGAAACAAACATTTTGAAAAAAAATTGTTGTCGAGTGCAATCATTCCATAATTGTCTGTTAGAAACACTCTCTTACCTTCATCACAATCCAGCTTGTCATTTAATTATAGTGTCACTCTGAGTTTCCTTCCCTAGATCCTCCTTGGGCCCAGCTGACATCATACTCTCGCCTTTGAACCAATAATTGATGTGTTGCCCTTTAGCGCACAGGCATCTAAACTTGCACTTTAATATACAGAGCATAGACTTAGAAATGTTTCATTAGCTTTCTATTTGTGCTCAAGTCCAGCCATAAAAGCCCTGATTTTGTCAGCCATTCCAGACAGAACCGAGCAATTTTAGGACAAGTGCTGATGAGTTTATTGACTCCCACACAGATGAATTTGGTTTAAAATCACCAGAGGTGATTTCCCTGAGACTGCAGGATTTAGCAGCAGAGGGTCTTTTGAGATTCTTCAGCATTTACAGTGGTGCAGCAGCTTTCAAGACTTGATGCAGGATCCGTGAGACCATTCGTTTGAGAGTGTACTTCTCGAAATACTGGAATCTGAAGCTTAATGCACTCTGCTGGAGGGACTCAGTGGTTGAGCAGCATCAGTGGGAGAAAAGGAATAATCAACGTTTTGTGCGGAGGTCCCCTATTGAGTATCAATAAAGGGCCTCGGCTCAAAACGTTAATCATTCTTTCTCTACCACTGAAGCCGCTTGACCCACTGAGTTCTTCCAGCTGAGTGTGTTGAGCATCATCTGCTCTTCGCTGACAATCAACACCTTAATGCTGCATGCTTAGTCCCCTGCTCTATTTCGTATGCACTCCTGATTGTTTTGCCAAGATCAGCTCTTATTCAACCTAAAAATTCTCCACCACCATTACTGGCTGAATAACGGGAAATGGTGAGTCACAATACAGGATTGAGATCAAGAATGTGGCCGAGCGGTGCAAGAACCACAATCTTGATCTCAGTGTCAGCAAGGTCAAGGAACGTATCGCGGATTTTAGGTAAGGAAGTCCAAGGGACCACACACCTGCCCATATTAATGGGAAGGAGGTGGATAGGATCAAGAAGGTACAGGGAATCCACATATCAAGGACCTCACCTGGAACCAGCACATTGATACCACCATGTAGAAGGCATACCAATGCCTCTAATGAGAAGATTAGACATGTCATCAAATATGCTACAAAACATCTGTAGGTAAATTCTGTGAACTATATTTACTGGTTACCTCACAGCCTGGTTTGTTCTTCCAAGTGCCTAGGAAAGAAGGCAGCAGAAAGTTGCAAGCATTGTCAAATCTATCACTGACACATCTGTAATCTATAAACATCTGTGAGAGGCACTGCCTCAAGAAGACAGTCAACCTCATAAACATCCCGCATCACCCTGGTCACAACCTCTTCTCGTTGTGACTGTCAGGAAGAAGATACACAAGTCTGAAGTCCAGCATTTCTGGGTTTAAGTCAATTTTTCCACCAAATTGCTATTAGGCTCTTGAACTGACCTTTATTACCTTAACCATCAACTTGTCCCACACATGAAGACCTGACTGCATTATTGAAATCTCACCTTTTCCCCCCTTCCACTAACTGTAACTGTGAATATTTATTTTCTATCTTGTATATTTATTTTCACGGACAAATTAATGTATACTATTTATACTAGTGTATGATCTAATGATCATTGGGGGAAATCAGAGGTGGAGAAGGTGAGCAAATTTAAGTTCTTGGGACTCATTATTTCAAAGGATCTTACCTGGATCCAACACACTAATGCCATGGAGAATAAAGCATGTCAGTGCCTCTTCTTCCTCAGGAGTTTACGGAGGTTTAGTATGACATCGGAAACTCTGGCAAATTTCTACAGAAGTGTGGTGGAAAGTTTACTGACTAGCCCAAACATGGCTCAATGCCCTCCAAAAGGTAGTGGACACTGCCTGCGACATCACAGGCAAAACCCCCACCATTGAGAACATCTACAGGGAATGCTATGGTCAGAGAGCAACAGCAATCACCAAGGATCCACACCACTCATTACACACTCAGTTCCCGCTGCTTCCATCAGGAAAAAGGTATAGGTGCCACAAGACTTGCACCACCAGGTTCAGGAACAGCCGCTCCCCCTCCACCATCAGACTCCTCTTCTCTTTATATATATATTTTTTTAATTTTCACACTATGAACCATATTAATCAAAATACACACAAACATTTCCCTCTTGAATATACACAGTGTCATTTTCTCCACTTTTCCCCCCTACCTTCCCTCCCCCCTTCCCACCCCCCTCCAAAACCAATAAACATTCAACATAAGCAATACAATAAAACCATTAAACAATGTCATCACACAATGAAAATAAACAAGAAAAATGTGTCATCTACTTTTACACACTGGATCAAGTCATTTTGTCTTCTTATCATTTTAAGGGGTGGAGGTCCGAGGCAACCCCTCTCTGTGATGTTCCATGTACGGCTCCTAAATTTGTTCAAATAATGTGACTTTATTTTTTAAATTATGTTATTTTTTCCAATGGAATACATTTATTCATTTCTATGTACCTTTGCTGTATTCTCCGACTCTCTTCTGATTTCCAAGTTGACATTATACATTTTTTTGCTTCTGCTAAGTCTATAATAATAAATCTTTTTTGCGCTTCATCCAGTTTGAGGCCTAATTCTTTACTTCTTGTATTACTTAGAAGAAAGATCTCTGGATTTTTTGGTATGTTGTTTTTTTTGTGATTTTATTTAATACCTGATTTAGATCTTCCCAAAACTTTTTCACTTTCTCACATGCCCAAATTGTTGTTCCCATTTCCTTCTTACAGCGAAAACATCTATCTGATAAATGTTGGATCCCATTTTTTAAAAACTTTTGGGGTATGATATATAACCTGTCTAACCAATTATACTGTATCATGAATAAATCCAGTTTTACTATTTTTGGTACACAGTCGGCCAATCTGTTTGGTAATAATTTTGCTATTATCTTATCATCTAAATTAAGTAGAGATATTGGTCTATATGATGCTGGTGTTAGTGGATCCTTCCCCGTCTTTGGTATTACAGTAATTATTGCTGTCTTACATTAATCTGGTAAGTTTTGTGTTTCTTCTATCTGGTTTATTACTTCCAGGAGAGGAGGAATTAATAACTCTTTTAATGTTTTATAGAATTCTATTGGGAATCCATTCTCTCCAGGTGTTTTATTGTTCGGCAGCTTTTTTAATATATCCTGTACTTCCTCTATTTCAAATGGTTTTATCAGTTTGTTTTCTTCCTCTTCTTGCAATTTTGGCAGTTCAATTTTAGCTAAAAACACTTCTATTTTATCATCTTTCCCCTCATTCTCAGTTTGGTATAATTGTTCATAAAATTCCTTAAAGTTCTCATTACATAATCTCCATTGGATTATATGTAATTTGTTAGTCCTTTTTCCTTGATGCCAATACAGTTCTTTTAGTTTGTTCTGCTTTAAGTTGCCAGGCTAATATTTTGTGTGTTTTTTTCTCCTAGTTCATAATACTTTTGCTTTATTTTCATTATGTTCTTCTCCACCTTGTACGTTTGTAATGTTTCGTATTTTATTTATTTTTTTTTGTCTGCCAATTCTCTTATTTTTGTTATATCATCCCTTGTTGCTAGTTCCTTTTCTGTACTTACTATCTCCCTTTCCATCTGTTCTATTTCCCGATTGTAATCCTTTTTTTTATCTTGGTTACATAACTTATTATCTGCCCTCTAATGAACACTTTCATTGCATCCCATAATATAAATTTGTCTTTCACTGATTCCATATTTATTTCAAAGTACATTTTAATTTGGCGTTCAATAAACTCTCTAAATTCCTGCCTTTTAAGTAGCATGGGGTTTAACCTCCATCTATATGTTCTTGTTGGGATGTCCTCCAGTTCTATTGCTAATAACAGGGGTGAATGATCTGATAGTAGTCTAGCTTTATATTCAGTTTTCATAACTCTCCCTTGAATATGAGCTGACAACAAAAACATATCAATCCTTGAGTATGTTTTATATCTACTCAAATAATATGGGTATTCCTTCTTTCTTGGATGCTGCCTCCTCCATATATCCATAAGTTTCATTTCCTGCATTGATTTAACCATAAATTTGGCCACTTTATTCTTTTTGCTTGTCTTTTGTCCAGTTTTATCCAACATTGGACCAAAATTAAGGTTAAAATCCCCTATCAATATATTCCCTTGTGTATCTACAATCTTCAAAAAAATATCTTGCATTAACTTTTGATCCTCTTCATTAGGTGCATATATATTGATCAAATTCCAAAATTCTGAATATATCTGACACTTTATCATTACATACCTCCCTGCTGGATCTATTATTTCCTCCTCTATTTTGACTGGTACATTTTTATTAATTAATATAGCTACACCTCTAGCTTTTGAATTATATGATGCTGCCACTACGTGTCCTACCCAGTCTCTCTTTAATTTATTATGTTCCACTTCAGTTAAATGCATTTCCTGCACAAAAGCTATATCTATTTTTTTTCAGGAAATATAATAGCCTCTTTCATTTAATTAGGTTATGTATTCCATTAATATTTATAGTCATATAATTCAGCATGGCCATCTCATACCCTTTTTACACCTCATTTCCACTTCCTCACCACCACCATCCCCCTTTTCCCCATTTTCATCTCTCAGTTTTCCCTTTTTTAAACAATCTATGACAACACATTTAAAACATAAAATACTTCAGCAACTCCCACATCCAATATTCCCTTAGCCCCAAATGTCCCCCCCCCCCCCCTGAGTTACCCCTTATCCCTTGTCAGGCAACCACAACTCCCCTCTCCATTTGGATTGCGAACCCGTTCACAAGTGTCAACTGATTTCGCAGTGACGGTTATTCTCTCCCACCCAACCCCCCAAAAAGATTTTTTTTTCACATATAACAAAGCTCACCCTCTTTTTTTACCCCCTTACTTCCTTTCTTCCCTTCTCTTTCCTTTATTTCGTTCTTACATATGCATTATTTTAACATCTTTATCTGTATTTTATCGCCGTTCTTCATTCTTGTTACATCTCTTCATCTCTCCCTCTGTCCTGCAGGCATTCTGCACATTCTTGTGCTTCCTCCAGATCTGAGAACAGTCTGTTTTGCTCCCCAGGGATAAATTTTAAGCACAGCTGGATATCTTAACATAAATTTATAACCTTTTTTCCATAGGATCGATTTTGCTGTATTAAACTCCTACCTCTTCTTTAAGAGTTCAAAACTTATGTCTGGGTAAAAAAATATTTTTTGACCCATGTATTCCAATTTTTTTTGTCTTCTCAAATTTTATTCCTTGCCTGCTCCAGTATATTTTCTCTTCTCTTACTAAAACTGATCTTGGTTTTTGATGTGTTTGTGGTTTTGGAGCTAGTGTTCTGTGTGCCCTTTCTATTTCCATTCCTTCCTGTATTTCTGTCATTCCCAGGACCTTTGGGATCCATTCTTTTATAAATTCCTTCATATCTGTGCCTTCTTCATCTTCCTTTAGGCCCATTATCTTTATGTTGTTTCGCCTACTATAATTTTCCATCATATCAATTTTCTGAGCTAACTCTTGTGTCTCTAACTTTTTTGTCACTTTCTTCCAATTTTCTTCTTAAGTCGTTCACTTCCACTTCTACAGCCGTTTCTCATTCTTCCACATTTTCTAATCTTGTCCCTATTTCTGTCATGACCAGCTCTACTCTACTCACTTTTTCTTCTGTACTTTTCATTTTTCTCTTCATTTCACTAAATTCTAATGTCAACCATTCTTTTAATGCTCTCATTTGTTCTTGAAAAATTTTTTAACCTATATTCTGTCCATCTGTTTTACCTTCTATTTCTCTGTGCAGATCTTGGTCTTCTTCCTCTTCTTCTGTATCTGCACCTGTGTTTGTGTTTTCTTCTTCTCTTCCTTGTATCTGTGTCTCTTCTGACTTTCCTGATGAGTTGCTTGTCTCACCTTGTTGGTCTTCTTCTCCTGGGCTACTCATCTGTTGGGCCTCCTGCTGCTAGTCTTCTTTCCTTTCACTCCCTTTCCTGTCATTTTCCTCTTCTTCCAGTTGAGTGCCCTGGTGTCGGGTATCCCTCAGCTGGTCACGTTGGGTTTGCCCACTCCTCAGCTGAGCCCCCCCTCCCGTTGGTGTTCTCCTTCTCCTTAGTAAGCGCACTTTTGTTTGACTCAAAGAGCCATTTTTGCAGTGTAGTGGTCGGGGGGTCGGGACTCTGCGGGGTC